>NW_025765607.1:0-135789 GCF_003918875.1 Haliotis rubra | reverse complement strand
CTCCTCCTAACTATACCGTCACCATATACTGTGTACCATCCTCTTCTAACTATACTCGTCACCATATACGGTGTACCATCCTCCTCCTAACTATACCGTAACCATATACCGTGTACCATCCTTTCCTAACTATACCGTCACCATATATCGTGTACCATCCTCCTCCTAACTATACTGTCACCATATACAGTGTATCATCCTCCTCCTAACTATACCGACAACATATACCGTGTACCATCCTCCTCCTAACTATATCGTCACCATATACCGTGTACCATCCCTTTCCTAACTATGTCGTCACCATATACCGTGTACCATCCTCCTTCTAACTATACCGTCACCATATATCGTGTACCATCCTCCTCCTAACTATACAGTCACCATATACAGTGTATCATCCTCCTCCTAACTATACCGACAACATATACCGTGTACCATCCTCCTTCTAACTACACCGTCACCATATACCGTGTACCATCCTCCTCCTAACTATACAGTCACCATATACCGTGTACCATCCTCCTCCTAACTATATCGTCACCATATACCGTGTACCATCCCTTTCCTAACTATGTCGTCACCATATACCGTGTACCATCCTCCTTTCTAACTATACCGTCACCATATATCGTGTACCATCCTCCTCCTAACTATACAGTCACTCATATACAGTGTATCATCCTCCTCTCCTAACTATACCGACAACATATACCGTGTACCATCCTCCTTCTAACTACACCGTCACCATATACCGTGTACCATCCTCCTCCTAACTATACAGTCACCATATACAGTGTACCATCCTTTCCTAACTATATACAGTCACCATATACCGTGTACCATCCTCCTCCTAACTATACCGTCACCATATACCATGTACCATCCCTTTCCTCCTAACTATACAGTGTACCATCCTCCTCCTAACTATACCATCACCATATAAAATGTACCATCCTCCTCCTAACTATACCGACAACATATACCGTAGTATCATCCTCCTCCTAAACTATACCGTCACCATACATCATACATCATCGCTTCCTAACTATACCGTCACCATATACTGTGTACCATCCTCCTCCTAACTATACCGTCACCATATAAAAGTGTATCATCCTCCTCCTAACTATACCGTCACGATATACCGTGTACCATCCTCGTCCTAACTATGCCGACAAGATATACTGTGTAGCATCCTCCTCCTAATTATACCATCACCATATACCGTGTACCATCCCTTTCCTAACTATACCGTCACCATATACCGTGTACCATCCTCCTCCTAACTATACCGACAACATATACCGTGTACCATCCTCCTCCTAACTATACCGTCACCATACACCATCGCTTTCCTAACCATACCGTCACCATATACAGTGTATCATCCTCCTCCTAAATATACCGACAACATATACCGTGTACCATCCTCCTCCTAACTATACCGACACCATATACCGTGTACCATCCCTTTCCTAACTATACCGTCATCATATACCGTGTACCATCCTCCTCCTAACTATACCATATACCGTCACCATATACCTATGTCGTGTATATACCGTGTACCATCCTCCTCCTAACTATACAGTCACCATATACCCTGTACCATCCTCCTCCTAACTATACAGTCACCATATACAGTGTATCATCCTCCTCCTAACTATACCGACAACATATACCGTGTACCATCCTAACTATACCGTCACCATATACCGTGTACCATCCTCCTTCCTAACTATACCGTCACCATATACCGTGTACCATCCTCCTCCTAACTATACCGTCACCATATACCGTGTACCATCCTCCTTCTAACTAACTACCACTGTCACCATATATACCGTGTACCATCCTCGTGTACCATCCTAACTATACCGTCACCATATACAGTGTATCATCCTCCTCCTAACTATAGCCCGACAACATATACCGTGTATCATCCTCCTCCTAACTATACCGACAACATATACCGTGTACCATCCTCCTCCCTAACTATATCGTCACCATATACCGTGTACCATCCTTTCCTAACTATGTCGTCACCATATACCGTGTACCATCCTCCTCCTAACTATACCGTCACCATATATCGTGTACCATCCTCCTCCTAACTATACCGTCACCATATACAGTGTATCATCCTCCTCCTAACTATACCGACAACATATACCGTGTACCATCCTCCTCCTAACTATACCGTCACCATATACCGTGTACCATCCTCCTCCTAACTATACTCGTCACCATATACCGTGTACCATCCTCCTCCTAACTATACTCGTCACCATATACCGTGTACCATCCCTCCTTCTAACTATATACCGTCACCATATATCGTGTACCATCCTCCTCCTAACTATACTGTCACCATATACAGTGTATCATCCTCCTCCTAACTATACCGACAACATATACCGTGTACCATCCTCCTCCTAACTATATCGTCACCATATACCGTGTACCATCCTCTTTCTATAACAATTCCCACACCATAACTATGTCGTCACCATATACCGTGTACCATCCTCCTCCTAACTAACTATACCGTCACCATATATCGTGTGTACCATCCTCCTCCTAACTATACAGTCACCATATACAGTGTATCATCCTCCTCCTAACTATACACGACAAACTATATATACCGTGTACCATCCTCCTTCTAACTACACCGTCACCATATACCGTGTACCATCCTCCTCCTAACTATACAGTCACCATATACCGTGTACCATCCTCCTCCTAACTATATCGTCACCATATACCGTGTACCATCCTTTCTTTCCTAACTATGTCGTCACCATATACCGTGTACCATCCTCCTTCTAACTATACCGTCACCATATATCGTGTACCATCCTCCTCCTAACTATACAGTCACTATATACAGTGTATCATCCTCCCTAACTATACTGACAACATATACCGTGTACCATCCTCCTTCTAACTACACCGTCACCATATACCGTGTACCATCCTCCTCCTAACTATACAGTCACCATATACAGTGTATCATCCTCCTCCTAACTATACCGTCACCATATACCGTGTACCATCCTCCTCCTAACTATACCGTCACCATATACCATGTACCATCCCTTTCCTAACTATACCGTCACCATATACAGTGTACCATCCTCCTCCTAACTATACCGTCACCATATACTGTGTACCATCCTCCTCCTAACTATACCGTCACCATATACCGTGTACCATCCTTTCCTAACTATACCTAACTACCGTTTACCATCCGGCTCCTAACTATACCGTCATATACCGTGTACCATCCCTCCTCCTAACTATACCGTCATATACCATACATCATCGCTTTCCTAACTATACCGTCACCATATACTGTGTACCATCCTCCTCCTAACTATACCGTCACCATATACAGTGTACCATCCTCCTCCTAACTATACCGACAACATATACCGTGTACCATCCTCCTCCTAACTATACCGTCACCATATACAGTGTACCATCCTTCTCCTAACTATACAGTCACCATATACCGTGTAGCATCGCTTTCCTAACTATACTGTCACCATATACCGTGTACCATCCTCCTCCTAACTATACCGTCACCATATACTGTGTACCATCCTCCTCCTAACTATACCTTCACCATATACCCGTGTACCATCCTCCTTTCCTAACTATACTGTCACCATACCGATGTACCATCCTCCTCCTAATTATACCGTCGACCATATACCATGTACCATCCTCCTCCTAACTATACCGTCACCATATACCGTGTACCATCATCTTTCCTAACTATACCGTCACCATATATATACGTGTACCATCCTCCTCCTAACTATACCGTCACCATATACAGTGTAACATCCCCCTCCTAACTATACAGTCACCATATACCCTGTAGCATCGCTTTCCTAACTATACTGTCACCATATACATTGTACCATCCTCCTCCTAACTATATAGTCACCATATACAGTGTATCATCCTCCTCCTAACTATACCGACAACATATACCGTGTACCATCCTCCTTCTAACTATACCGTCACCATATACCGTGTACCATCCTCCTTCTAACTATACCGTCACCATATACGGTGTACCATCCTCCTCCTAACTATACTGTCACCATATACCGTGTACCATCCCTTTCCTAACTATACCGTCAACATATATCGTGTACCATCCTCCTCCTAACTATACCGTCACCATATACAGTGTATCATCCTCCTCCTAACTATACCGACAACATATACCGTGTACCATCCTCCTCCTAACTATATCGTCACCATATACCGTGCACCATCCCTTTCCTAACTATGTCGTCACCATATACCGTGTACCATCCTCCTCCTAACTATACCGTCACCATATATCCTGTACCATCCTCCTCCAAACTATACAGTCACCATATACAGTGTATCATCCTCCTCCTAACTATACCGACAACATATACCGTGTACCATCCTCCTTCTAACTACACCGTCACCATATACCGTGTACCATCCTCCTCCTTACTATACCGTCACCATATACAGTGTATCATCCTCCTCCTAACTATACCGTCACCATATACCGTGTACCATCCTCCTTCTAACTATACCGTCACCATATACGGTGTACCATCCTCCTCCTAACTATACCGTAACCATATACCGTGTACCATCCCTTTCCTAACTATACCGTCACCATATATCGTGTACCATCCTCCTCCTAACTATACTGTCACCATATACAGTGTATCATCCTCCTCCTAACTATACCGACAACATATACCGTGTACCATCCTCCTCCTAACTATATCGTCACCATATACCGTGTACCATCCCTTTCCTAACTATGTCGTCACCATATACCGTGTACCATCCTCCTTCTAACTATACCGTCACCATATATCGTGTACCATCCTCCTCCTAACTATACAGTCACCATATACAGTGTATCATCCTCCTCCTAACTATACCGACAACATATACCGTGTACCATCCTCCTTCTAACTACACCGTCACCATATACCGTGTACCATCCTCCTCCTAACTATACAGTCACCATATACCGTGTACCATCCTCCTCCTAACTATATCGTCACCATATACCGTGTACCATCCTTTCCTAACTATGTCGTCACCATATACCGTGTACCATCCTCCTTCTAACTATACCGTCACCATATATCGTGTACCATCCTCCTCCTAACTATACAGTCACCATATACAGTGTATCATCCTCCTCCTAACTATACCGACAACATATACCGTGTACCATCCTCCTTCTAACTACACCGTCACCATATACCGTGTACTATCCTCCTCCTAACTATACAGTCACCATATACAGTGTATCATCCTCCTCCTATCTATACCGTCACCATATACCGTGTACCATCCTCCTCCTAACTATACCGTCACCATATACCATGTACCATCCCTTTCCTAACTATACAGTCACCATATACAGTGTACCATCCTCCTCCTAACTATACCATCACCATATAAAATGTACCATCCCTTTCCTAACTATACCGTCACCATATACCGTGTACCATCCTCCTCCTAACTAAACCGACAACATATACCGAGTACCATCCTCCTCCTAACTATACCGTCACCATACATCATCGCTTTCCTAACTATACCGTCACCATATACTGTGTACCATCCTCCTCCTAACTATACCGTCACCATATAAAGTGTATCATCCTCCTCCTAACTATACCGTCACGATATACCGTGTACCATCCTCGTCCTAACTATGCCGACAAGATATACTGTGTAGCATCCTCCTCCTAATTATACCATCACCATATACCGTGTACCATCCCTTTCCTAACTATACCGTCACCATATACCGTGTACCATCCTCCTCCTAACTATACCGACAACATATACCGTGTACCATCCTCCTCCTAACTATACCGTCACCATACACCATCGCTTTCCTAACCATACCGTCACCATATACAGTGTATCATCCTCCTCCTAAATATACCGACAACATTTACCGTGTACCATCCTCCTCCTAACTATACCGTCAACATATATCGTGTACCATCCTCCTCCTAACTATACCGTCACCATATACAGTGTATCATCCTCCTCCCTAACTATACCGACATACATATACCATCCATCCTCCTCCTAACTATCGTCACCATATACCGTGTACCATCCTTTTCCTAACTATGTCGTCATATACATATACCGTGTACCATACCTCCTCCTAACTATACCGTCACCTATATACCGATATATAGCCATCCCATCCTCCTAACTATACAGTCACCATATACCCTGTAGCATCGCCTCCTTATACCTCACCATACATATATCCTCCTCCTAACTATACCGACAACATATACCGTGTGTACCATCCTCCTCTAACTACACCGTCACCATATACCGTGTACCATCCTCCTCCTAACTATACCGTCACCATATACCGTGTATCATCCTCCTCCTAACTATACCGTCACCATATACCGTGTACCATCCTCCTTCTAACTATACCGTCACCATATACGGTGTACCATCCTCCTCCTAACTATACTGTCACCATATACCGTGTACCATCCCTTTCCTAACTATACCGTCACCATATATCGTGTACCATCCTCCTCCTAACTATACCGTCACCATATACAGTGTATCATCCTCCTCCTAACTATACCGACAACATATACCGTGTACCATCCTCCTCCTAACTATATCGTCACCATATACCGTGTACCATCCCTTTCCTAACTATGTCGTCACCATATACCGTGTACCATCCTCCTCCTAACTATACCGTCACCATATATCGTGTACCATCCTCCTCCTAACTATACAGTCACCATATACAGTGTATCATCCTCCTCCTAACTATACCGACAACATATACCGTGTACCATCCTCCTTCTAACTACACCGTCACCATATACCGTGTACCATCCTCCTCCTAACTATACTATATATACGTCACCTCCTCCTAACTATATACCGTGTACCATCCTCCTCCTAACTATATCGTCACCATACACCTAACTATGTGTCACCATCCCTTTCCTAACTATGTCGTCACCATATACCGTGTACCATCCTCCTCCTAACTATACCGTCACCATATATCCTGTACCATCCTCCTCCAAACTATACAGTCACCATATACAGTGTATCATCCTCCTCCTAACTATACCGTCAACATATACCGTGTACCATCCTCCTTCCTAACTATACTGTCACCATATACCGTGTACCATCCTCCTCCTTACTATACCGTCACCATATACAGTGTATCATCCTCCTCCTAACTATACCGTCACCATATACCGTGTACCATCCTCCTCCTAACTATACCGTCACCATATACGGTGTACCATCCTCCTCCTAACTATACCGTAACCATATACCGTGTACCATCCTCCTTTCCTAACTATACCGTCACCATATATCGTGTACCATCCTCCTCCTAACTATACTGTCACCATATACAGTGTATCATCCTCCTCCTAACTATACCGACAACATATACCGTGTACCATCCTCCTCCTAACTATATCGTCACCATATACCGTGTACCATCCCTTTCCTAACTATGTCGTCACCATATACCGTGTACCATCCTCCTTCTAACTATACCATCACCATATATCGTGTACCATCCTCCTCCTAACTATACAGTCACCATATACAGTGTATCATCCTCCTCCTAACTATACCGACAACATATACCGTGTACCATCCTCCTTCTAACTACACCGTCACCATATACCGTGTACCATCCTCCTCCTAACTATACAGTCACCATATACCGTGTACCATCCTCCTCCTAACTATATCGTCACCATATACCGTGTACCATCCCTTTCCTAACTATGTCGTCACCATATACCGTGTACCATCCTCCTTCTAACTATACCGTCACCATATATCGTGTACCATCCTCCTCCTAACTATACAGTCACCATATACAGTGTATCATCCTCCTCCTAACTATACCGACAACATATACCGTGTACCATCCTCCTTCTAACTACACCGTCACCATATACCGTGTACCATCCTCCTCCTAACTATACAGTCACCATATACAGTGTATCATCCTCCTCCTAACTATACCGTCACCATATACCGTGTACCATCCTCCTTCTAACTACACCGTCACCATATACCGTGTACCATCCTCCTCCTAACTATACCGTCACCATATACCATGTACCATCCCTTTCCTAACTATACAGTCACCATATACCGTTTACCATCGTCCTCCTAACTATACCGTCACCATATACAATGTACCATCCCTTTCCTAACTATACAGTCACCATATACCGTTTACCATCCGGCTCCTAACTATACCGTCAGCATATACAGTGTACCATCCCTTTCCTAACTATACCGACAACATATACCGTGTACCATCCTCCTCCTAACTATACCGTCACCATATACAATGTACCATCCCTCTCCTAACTATGTCGTCACCATATACCCTGTAGCATCGCTTTCCTAACTATACTGTCACCATATACCGTGTACCATCCTCCTCCTGACTATATAGCCACCATATACAGTGTATCATCCTCCTCCTAACTATACCTTTACCATATACCGTGTACCATCCTCCTTCTAACTATACCGTCACCATATACCATGTACCATCCTCCTTCTAATTATACCGTCACCATATACGGTGTACCATCCTCCTCCTAACTATACTGTCACCATATACCGTGTACCATCACTTTCCTAACTATACCGTCACCATATATCGTGTACCATCCTCCTCCTAACTATACCGACAACATATACCGTGTACCATCCTCCTCCTAACTATATCGTCACCATATACCGTGCACCATCCCTTTCCTAACTATGGCGTCACAATATACCGTGTACCATCCTCCTCCTAACTATACCGACAACATATACCGTGTACCATCCTCCTCCTGACTATACCGTCACCATATACCATACACCATCGTCCTCCTAACGATACCGTTACCATATACCGTGTACTATCCTCCTCCTAACTATACCGTCACCATATACCGTGTACCATCCTCCTCCTAACTCTACCGTCACCATAAACCATGTACCATCCTTCTCCTAACTATGCCGTAACCATATACCGTGTACCATCCACCTCCTAACTATACAGTCACCATATACCGTGTACCATCCTCCTCCTAACTATACCGTCACCATATACCGTGTACCATCCTCCTCCTAACTATACCGTCACCATATACCATGTACCATCCCTTTCCTAACTATACCGTCACCATAAACCATGTACCATCCTTCTCCTAAGTATACCGTCACCATATACCGTTTTCCATCCTTCTCCTAACTATACAGTCACCATATACCGTGAACCATCCTCCTCCTAACTATACCGTTACCATATACCGTGTACTATCATCCCTCTAACTATACCGTCACCATATACCGTGTACCAACCTCCTCCTAACTATACCGTCACCATAAACCATGTACCATCCTTCTCCTAACTATGCCGTAACCATATACCGTGTACCATCCTCCTCCTAACTATACCGTCACCAAATACCGTGTACCATCCTCCTCCTAACTATACCGATACCATATACCGTGTACCATCCTCCTCCTAACTATATCGTCACCATATACCGTGTACCATCCTCCTCCTAACTATACCGACAACATATACCGTGTACCATCCTCCTCCTAACTATACAGTCACCATATACCGTGTACCATCCTCCTCCTAACTATACCGACAGCATATACCGTGTACCATCCTTCTCTTAACTATACCTTTACCATATACCGTGTAGTATCCTCCTCCTAACTAAACCGTCACTATACACCATGTACCATTTTCCTCCTAACTATAACGTCACCATATACCGTGTACCATCCTACTCCTAACTATACCGTCACCATATACCATACTCCTTCCGATCTTTCTAACTATATCGTCACCATATACCGTGTACCATCCTCCTCCTAACTATACCGACAACATATACCGTGTACCATCCTCCTCCTAACTATACAGTCACCATATACCGTGTACCATCCTCCTCCTAACTATACCGACAGCATATACCGTGTACCATCCTTCTCCTAACTATACCTTTAGCATATACCGTGTACTATCCTCCTCCTAACTAAACCGTCACTATACACCATGTACCATTTTCCTCCTAACTATACCGTCACCATATACCGTGTACCATCCTACTCCTAACTATACCGTCACCATATACCATACTTCTAACTATACCGTTACCATATACCATACACCATCCTTCTAACCATACCGTTACCATATACCATACACCTTCCTTCTAACTATACCGTTACCATATACTATGTACCATTCTTCTAACTATATCGTCGCCATATACCATACACGATCCTTCTAACTATACCGTAACCGTATACCATACACCATCCTCCTAACTATACCGTCACCATATACCATAAACCATCCTTGTAACTATACCGTCACCATATACCATACACCATCCTTCTAACTATACCGTTACCATATACCATACACCATCCTTCTAACTATACCGTCACCTTACACCATGTACCATCCTTCTTATAACTGCACCGTCACCATATACCATGTACCATCCTACTCCTATCTATACCGTCACCATATGCCATGTACCCTCCTTCACCTAATTGAATCGCCATCATACACCATGTACCATCCTTCTAACTATACCGTTACCATATACCATGTACCATCCTTTTATCTATACCATCTATATACCGTTACCATATACCATACACCATCCTTCTAACTATTCCGTTATTATATACAATGTAACATCCTTCTAACTATACCGTCACCATATACAATACACCATCCTTCTAACTATATCGTTTCCATATACAATGTACCATCCTCCTCCTAACTATACCGCCACCATATACCATACACCATCCTTCTAACTATACCGTCACCATATACCATACACCACCCTTCTAACTATCCCGTTACCATATACCATACACCATCCTTCTAACTATACCGTTACCATATATCATACACCATCCTTCTAACTATACCGTTACCATATACCATACACCATCCTTCAACTATACCGTTACCATATACCATACACCATCCTTCTCAGTATACCGTTACCATATACCATGTACCATCCTTCTAAAAACACCGTTACCATATACCATACACCTTCCTTCTAACTATACCGTTACCATATACCATGTACCATTCTTCTAACTATACCGTCACCATAAACCATACACCATCCTTCTAACTATACCGTTACCGTATACCATACACCATCCTCCTAACTATACCGTCACCATATACCATAAACCATCCTTGTAACTATACCGTCACCATATACTATACACCATCCTTCTAACTATACCGTCACCATATACCATACACCATCCTTCTAACTATACCGTCACCTTACACCATACACCTTATGTACCATCCTTCTCCTATCTAACCGTCACCATATACCATGCACCGTCACCATATACCATGTACCATCCTAACTCCTATCTATATACCGTCACCATATACCATACACCATCCTTCTACCTATACCGTTTCCACCATGTACCATCCTCCTCCTATCTATACCGTCACCATATACCATGTACCCTCCTTCACCTAATTGAATCGCCATCATACACCATGTACCATCCTTCTAACTATACCGTTACCATATACCATGTACCATCCTTCTAACTATACCGTTATTATATACCATGTAACATCCTTCTAACTATACCGTCACCATATACCATACACCATCCTTCTAACTATACCCTATACCATACGTTTCCATATACAATGTAAATATACATCCTCCTCCTATACCATATACCATACACCATCCTTCTCTAACTATACCGTCACCTTATATACCATATACACCATCCTTCTAACTATACCGTCACCATATACCATACACCATCCTTCTAACTATCCCGTTACCATATACCATACACCATCCTTCTAACTATCCCGTTACCATATATCATACACCATCCTTCTGACTATACCGTCACTATATACCATACACCATCCTTCAACTATACCGTCACCATATACCATACACGATCCTTCTAGGTATACCGTTACCATATACCATGTACCATCCTTCTAAAAACACCGTTACCATATACCATACACCATCCTTCTAACTATACCGTTACCATATACCATGTACCATCCTTCTAACTATACCGTCACCATATACCATACACCATCCTTCTAACTATACCGTTACCATATACCATACACCATCCTTCTAACTATACCGTTACCATATACCATACACCATCCTTCTAACTATACCGTTACCATATACCATACACCATCCTTCTAACTATCCCGTTACCATATATCATACACCATCCTTCTAACTATACCGTCACCATATACCATACACCATCCTTCTAACTATACCGTTACCATATACCATACACCATCCTTCTAACTATACCGTCACCATATACCATGTACCATCCTTCTTATAACTGCACCGTCACCATATATCATGTACCATCTTACTCCTATCTATACCGTCACCATATACCATGTACCCTCCTTCACCTAATTGTATCGTCATCATACACCATCTACCATCCTTCACCTAACTGTACCGTCACCATATACCATGTACCAAATGGAACCAAATGTCTTTAACAACTATGGTCCAGTTTCACAATCTGCCATTCATTTCCAAATTGATAGAGCGTATTGTAGCAAACCAACTGAAACAACACCTGATGGACAACAGTCTTGGTGATATCATGCAGTCAGCATACAAAATAGGTCACAGCACAGAAACAGTTTTGCTGCGTGTGCAGAATGACCTTCTGCATGCTGTTGATTCCAACGGAGCGGCAATTCTTGTCCTCTTGGATCTATCAGGAGCGTTTGACACAATAGACCATTCCACTCTCTTGGAAACTCTACAGTTACGTCTTGGAGTCACTGGCAATGCGTTATCATGGTTTCAATCGTATCTCACAGGACGCAAGCAATCAGTTATCATCGATGGGGTAAGGTCTGAGAGTAGAGAATTAAGGTTTGGAGTGTAACAAATTGCATAGCTGAGATCAAATGTTGGAAGAACAGGAATTTTCTGAAATTGAACGATGACAAAACTGAGATTCTCATCATCAGCTCCAAACAGACAAAATGAAAGTTCAAGGTCCCTGACATTGGAGACACGTTTCTTCAACCAGAAAGCCATCCTAGAAATCTAGGTGTCATCTTTGACTCAACATTAAGCATGGAAAATCATGTCAGTAACATCTGCAAATCTGCATATTTCCACCTAAGGAACATCAGACAGATTAGCAGGTACATGGACACACAATCAGAAAAATGCCTAACCCATGGATTTGTGACATCACGTCTAGACTACTGCAACAGTCTGCTCTATGGAATACAGCAGCAGTACATGGACAAGTTACAGCGTGTTCAAAACACAGCTGCCAGGCTCATAACACGCACACATATGTATTTGCACATAACACCAGTTCTGAAGGACTTACACTGGCTCCCTGTAAAAGACAGTTGTATTCAAACTTCTTGTGTTTGTTTACAAGTCCATTAATGGGCTTGCTCCATTCTATCTCCAGGAACTAGTCAACATTCACAAGCTTGGAAGGTCACTCAGATCAGCTAGTCAGCAAACCTTAGATGTTCCATCTGTCCAAACCACAACATACGGGGACAGAACATTTAGCAGAGCGGTTGTTGTACTCTGGAATGGATTACCTGAACATCCCAGAAAATCGGAAAATATCAACGGTTTCCGATCTTGTCTCAAAACCATCCTCTTCAAACGAGCATTCGACTAAGCGCACATGAGCAGGACTCTGGATATGTAGCGCTATACAAATGTCTAATTTGATTTGATTTGTTATTGTCGGCATACACGACTGATGATGCAACGAATGTATACCAGCATTTGGAACTCAGCGGTTATTGTTCATTTCAATGCAATGCATTCAGTGTGACGCATGTATCAGTTTGTATTTGCGCGCGCAGTAGAATTACACACGTGTGCAGGTGTCGTTCCTGATTCTGACACGTTTACAGATGGTTGATAAATCTCTGTGGATATTTATTTCTTTCAATCTTATCGGTCAATGTATCACAGTCTGTTACAAGCACACTGTAAAACTTGTACCTACAAAATGCTTATAATCGCATCCGTTCAGGGCGCCAGAGGTACAAAACTGCAAAAGTAATGGACCGATTAATCTTAGTAGTGCAGTGGCTTAGGGTGAAAACAGATACTTAGACTAAAGCATGAAACTTTGCCAAGTGCTGGGGAATATCATGATAAAAC
The DNA here is from genome assembly GCF_003918875.1 of Haliotis rubra. Lineage (NCBI taxonomy): Eukaryota > Metazoa > Mollusca > Gastropoda > Lepetellida > Haliotidae > Haliotis > Haliotis rubra. The sequence continues at coordinate 121,468 of NW_025765607.1, read as the reverse complement.
ATATGTTTTGGGGTCCCCGATTTTTTTTGCCCATTTTCCGAAAAATCTAAGATGGCGTCCAAGATGGCTGCCTAAAACCAAGGATTTCCAATTCTAACACTAGGTGACTTTTCCACGCTTGATTAAAGCAGAAAACCTTTCACGGTGCTAGGGAACATAATGTTTATACATATTTTTGGTGTTTGCCCGATGTTTTGAGCCTATTTTCCCAAAAATCCAAGACGGCCGCCAAAAATCAAAGAGTGCTGAAGTCCACCCAGAATGGTCGCCGACTATAAAAAATCTTCATTTGTTGCCATATGTGCGATATATTCGCCGTTCAAAGATCTATTTCTAATACTTTCAAGAAATATAACAAATAAGATTTATGTTTATACAATTCATCATCCAATTAATGAAATGTTACTGCTTTAATCAGTCACGTGACATCATTTTGTCAAACATCAATCTCTGTGATTCTGAAGTCACCTTTAACAGTTCCCATTGAGGTTACAGAGCGATGTGCATATAAGTTGAGAAGATTTACAAAATCTTGGAGTATAGAGGTTCTGCCACATTTAGTAATGTTGATGATAATGGTACCGGCGGAAAACCTATTTCAAGCTCTTCCACGCCCACACTTCCAGGCAGATACTGTATAGTTCCTGCAGTAGCCTGCAATGTGGAGAGAGTAAATGTGCCTGGAAGTCACACGCATCATCAAGTCGAGGACAAGATCACCAAAGCTAAAGAATAGTCTTGGATCAAGCACTGCATTGGCCTTCTTGCTAAAGAACATTGGAAAAGGACGAGTTTATTGCCTGGTGCATTTCATGCTTCTCGTCATTCAGGTTGCAGCAGGAATGCGTTCTCTCCTTCCTCTCTATAAGGACAAAGCAGCAAGTCTTGCCATGGTTAGGCATGGTATGTCTATCATCAAGACAGTCACAGAACACTGCAAACCAGGACAACTCCCAGTCATGGTTGTATAACAACCACTTTTTGCGCTAGCAAAATATGTCCAATGGAGATGGCCTAATGTGTTTGGTGAAGACGTGTTCACTATCAGGAGGTGTTCACATTGAAATAGTCCTATGGAATATGGTTGGAGACTTGTTGGAACATTCTTGGTGGACTTCAGCACTAACAGAAGCGGGTATTACCTCAAGTGGAACAGCTGAATCTTTCATTTCAGCGTCTCATGTTACAAAGGCATGATCATCAAATAGCTGCCATATCACAAGAAAAAGCTTTAAAGAGATGCTTTGAAAACGCATGTTTAACAATCATGAAAATCGGTTGTCAGAAAAGAGTGCGTTCATTCAAATACTGGGATTTGATTCTATATATCGAGACAAAGATACCAATCTTTGTGAGGTCCCATCGCGAAAGAAACATGTTGTTACGACGTAAATTGTAATACCGCGGTAAAATGTAATAAACTGCGGTAAATTGTAATAACACTGTGGTAAATTGTAATACCACGGTACATTGTAATAACCCCTGCGGTAAATTGTAATAAAATACATTTCATTGCCGATTATGCAAGGAAACATTCATGATGTAAAAATGTGAGACTAAGCTTTATAAAAATCACAACTCGGACTTTGAAAACATCGGCATCTCTCATTCCTTCTAATTTCCAAAGAAAGTCGAATTCCAGCTTTATAAAAATCAAACCCTGACTTTGAAAATATCGGCATTAACCGAAGAATGTAACAAACTGCGACAAATTGTAATAACAGGTGCGGTAAGTTGTAATAACACCTCTGATTCCTTCTAATTTCAAAAGAAAGTCGATTTGCAGTGTTTGTTTTACTTTGTCAAGTTTAATTCCGTCCTCTATCATGTTTAAAGAAACAGAAATGAGATTTTGAAAAAATTATCCATTTCTATCTTTCCTGCTGTGAAGCTTGTCCAGTAAATTATAATAAAAATGTTGAGTACTTTGTAGCAAAATATGCCGCAAATTGTAATAACTGCGATGATTTTTAAAGGTGCAGCTTTAAGACGAGGTGTCTATAATATAAATTACATGTTTTGTGATGTTATGGGTGGATAAAGTCAACTTGGTCAAGTCAGTGTAGGTTTAATGGCTAGATTGGGATTTGTTCATGTGGGGTAATGCCGTTCACTCGTGATCAACACATCATAATCTAGCTACTTATTTTTGTCATTTTCAAGCACTAAACACTGCCTATATTCCGTTACTTAAGAGTGTGTATGAATTCGACCTTCTTTGGAAATTAGAAGGAATCAGAGATGTTATTACAATTTCCTGCACCTGGTATTACAATTTGCCGCAGTTTGTTACAATTTACGGCACCTCCCTCTCATTTTGAATGATAACAATAATCCAAAATATTGCCTTTTTCTCGTTCTTTTAACATACCATTGGTGGAATGTGACCACGATGAAGTCGAACAAACACTGGAATTCGACTTTCTTTGGAAATTAGAAGGAATCAAAGATGTTATTACAATTTACCGCGCTTGTTATTACAATTTGCCGCAGTTTGTTACAATAAACGGCACCTCCCTCTCAGTTTGAATGATAGAAATAGTGCAAAATATTGCCTTTTTTCGTTCTTTTAACATGCCAGAGGTGGAATGTGACCAGGTGAAGTCGAACAAACACTGGAATTCGACTTTCTTTGGAAATTAGAAGGAATCAAAGATGTTATTACAATTTACCGCGCCTGTTATTACAATTTGCCGCAGTTTATTACAATTTACAGCGCTTTTTATTACAATTTGCCGCAGTTTGGTACAATTTACGGCATCGGCCTCTCAGTTTCGAATGATGGAAATAGCCCAAACTATTTCCGCTTCTTCATTCATTTAACATCCCCGTGATTTCATTTGACCATGATCAAGTTGAAAAACACTGGAGTTCGACTTTCTTTGGAAATTAGAAGGAATCAGAGATGTTATTACAATTTGCCGCACTTGTTATTGCAATTTGCCGCAGTTTGTTACAATTTTCGGTTCCTGCGATGTTTTCAAAGTCAGGGTTGTGATTTTTATAAAGCTGGAATTCGACCTTCTTTGGGAATTAGAAGGATTCTGAGATGTCGATGTTTTTAAAGTCCGGGTTGTGATTTTTATAAAGCTTAGTCTCACATTTTTACATCATGAATGTTTCCTTTCATAATAGGCAATAAAATGTATTTTATTACAATTTACTGCAGAGGTTATTACAATTTACCGCAGTTTTTATTACAATTTACCGCGGTGCAGTTATTACAATTGACCGCTTTTTGTATTACAATTTACCGTGGTATTACAATTTTCCGCAGTATTATTACAATTTGCCGCAGTCTATTACATTTTACCGCGTTATTACAATTTACATCGTCAAACATGTCTCTGTCCAGGTATTGGAACAACTTGTCCCTTGGTTCTTTGCTCTTGATCACACCAACTCTGAACGCTTCGCTTCGTCAGCGAAGATATGAAAGCCCTTCCTGTTAACAGAAGAGAGTCCATTCAGTATGGTGTCCTATAATTGCCATCGTGTGGCGCGTAAAAAAAAAGAACTACGTCGTGGGCGACGTCGCATAAAAAAGACGACGTCTTGCGCGACGTCGCTTTGTTAAATATTTTTTGGCTACAAAAAATAACGGGCGACGTCGTGGGCGACGTCGTGGGCGACGTCGTGGCCGACGTCTGTCTATATCGAGTGGTTATCGGCCTCTGAACGTGGCTGACCAAGGTTACGTCTAAAAGAAGAATCGTTGAACGAAACAGGATTTAAAACGCAAACATGCTTCAGTCACTACCGATACACATTTCTGTCCACCCGAAAATGTTTTGACACCTCTATCCAATCAAATACCACCATAGAATGCCACTGTTCATTGTATGTAAGGCATACCCATCTGCAAATGAAACGATCTCTCTTCCCCACACTCTCAACATAATCACCGCCACTATTGTTCGGTCCGGCATACCTAGGGCCGTCAAAAGTAGCTTAAACCTCACACATGTATCTTGAATTGTGTTTTAATTCACAGATTAGTATTATATCTACGTATATATCACTTTTCCAGCCCTTTTCTCTCTACATTTTCAACATAGCCTCAATCAAAAGTGTTAAGTCTCTGTTGGCCCCACTTGGCCCGGGCTGTCAAAAGCAACTTAAACCTCACACATGTATCATGAAATGTGTCCAGATTAATACATTAGCATTATATCTACCTACATGTCACTGTAAAAAGTTTCAAATCGTAGTATTTGAAGCAAACACGTTGCTCAAAGCGAAGCCCGCTTTTCAACAGAGTTGCTATATCGAAAGCCTTCCGTCTGGCTTGGCCCGGGCTCTCAAAAGTACCTCACCTCAACCTACACCTCACATATGTATCTGAATTTTGATTAAATCCATATAGTCCATGGGCTGATATAGGTGACCATGCCCCCCAAAGGGGGGCAGGTTGGGGAAAATATTGGGAAAATTAGTTTTTGCTTTTTTCACAAATTACATTCTAATAACTGCTTTCTACCAGGACCTGTTTAAATATATTTAAGGTTTATTGATTAGTTACAGGTACAGGAAGACATTTACTTTGAAAAATGCATTGCGTCTAAGGAAAAAATAAAACTTCATAGCTGTTTTTCTACGCTTTCTAGTTGGCAATTGTTTTAAGAAAGTATTCTTGTTTCAATAGCTCTAAAATGACCAAAATTAATGTTACAGGTATACTCAAAGCATGAAAAGACTTTGAGGTGGTTTATTGTAGTCTGGGTGCGGGGGATCTTTCATGCACTGACCCCTTGAAGGCGGCCAGGGGGAAGGGGTAACAATTTCGAAAAATGATTTTTTTCTTTTTTCACAAAATACATTCTAATAACTGCTCTTTATCAGGAACAATGAAAATATTTAACTTTTATTACTTAGTTAGGGGCACAGGAAGACTAACTTTGAAAAATGCATTGCTTAGAAGGGGTAAATCAAACTTGAAAGCTGTTTTTCTACACTAGTTGGCAGTTGGTTTAAGAATGTATTCTTGCTTCAATTGCTCTAAAATGATCAACATTAACGTTACAGCTATACTTAAAGCATGATAGTTTATTCTCACTCTGGCTTCCTATAACATTGAGTTACCATTATGCCGAATCATCATAGATTGTGTCCAGAAGACTCTCAATCTCAGCTTCGTCTGAATCCTCAATTCTACTCAAATCTAAGTTCTTGCTGGATATTATGTCAGTCAACTCTTGTGGAAGGAGGTTGCCTATCGATAATGGTAAATTCCCATCGATATGGAATATAGGTATGATTGTCCCTCTGTTCAAGTCTGGGAGTGTATCTGAACCATGCAGCTATCGTGGAATATCTCTTTTAAATATTTCTGGAAAACTATTTGCTAATATTTTAGAAAGGCGTTTACGTGCCTGGGTTGATCTAAACGACGAGGCTCAAGCTGGTTTTAGACCCGATTATAGTACATCTGATAACTTATTTATATTACAATCATTATATACAAAATACCTATGCAGGCCTAAAGGGTGATTCTATTGCGCTTTCATCGACTTTGATTTTGTTGACCGTAAGAAATTGCTATTCATGTTACATACCAAAGGATGCCATGGCAAAATGTATGATATTTTAAGAAGCATGTATGACTCTGTTGCAGCCTGTGTTAGAACTAATTCTGGCAACACTGAAACGTTAAACACTTCCGCTGGTGTGAGACAAGGCTGTGTACGAAGCCCCTTACTCTTCATCTTTTATTAATGAACTTGTAGATAATATGTATAAATCATGTAATAATGGAATATTTGTTACTCCCACAATCAAGGATTTACTTTTACTTCTGTTTGCAGACAATATTGTTACGTTTTCATTTATGGTAAACGGTTTGCAGAGACAGTTGAATATTCTTCAAACATTTTGTGACACATGGGGATTAGAGTTGAATATGGATAAATCTAGTATAGTTGTTTTTAGAAACGGGGGTATAGTGGCACATTCTGAAAAATGGTCATTCCGTGGCAAAAATATGAATGTTGTTTCATATTATAAATATTTGGGTCTTTTACTTTCCAGCCGATTAAATTGGTCCATGGCATGTAAAACTCTCGCAGCGCAAGCTAAGAAGGCATTATTTTCCATTTTCAAACTTTTTAAGGCTGATAAGTTTGTTTCATTTGATTCTACTTGCTTACTTTTTGACCCCAAAATAGCACCAATTTTGTTATACGGATCAGAAATTTGGGGAGCAAATTATTTCGAAGAAAATTGAAAATGTCCATGCATCATATTTTAAAAGATTTCATTCAATAGGTAAATTTGCTTCCAATAAAGCCATACTTGGCGAAACAGGACGCTATAACATGCATATTGAGAGTCAAATGAGAGTTATTAGATACTGGATTAAACTTATAAGAATGCCTGATTATCGCTACCCCCATCAAAGCTATCAATTATTGTTATCACTAGATAAATGTGGAAAGTATTCATGGGCTTCAGGCGCGGTGGGGTAGCCTAATGTTTAAAGACCCGGGTTCATGGGCTTGTGTGAGATTTCTGTGTCCCCGCCATGATGTTGCTGGAATATTGCTGAAAGCGGCGTAAAACCAAACTTCAGTCAGTCAGTCAGTCATGGGCTTCAGATGGAAAATATGTTTTCAAGCGGGTATTCTTATGTTTGGTTTAAGCAAGATGTTGGTGATATAAAAATGTTTTTGTCAACATTTAAACAACGAATAAAATATATATATATATTCAGAATTGGTATGCATCAGTCAATTCATCCAGTTTTCTTAGTCATTATTCACAATGTAACTCGATGTTCATACCTGAAAAATATATCAGTGTTCTTAATGATAAGTCCCATTTAAGAATTTTTTGTAAATTTAGAATCTCTCTACATGCCTTAAAAATACAACGTTTTAGAAACGATAATAATACATTGGAAGATTTATCATGTTCTTATTGTTCTTCTGGTAAAACTGAAGACGAACGTCACTTATTATTAGTCTGTAAGACTTTCTCTGCCTGCCGAAAGAAGTATTTAAAATGCTCTAATGATGCCCCACAAACGATATATAATGTACTTAATTCTAATAATGCTGATATTATTAAATCTGTTGCCATTTTCATAAAACATTTGATGTCCATCCGTAAATCACATGTAAAACATAATTTCATGTCACGTGACCAATAGTTGTAATTGAGCAACTTCAATTGTACTCTGGGCCACTGGGCCTTAACTACTGAATAAAACCTGTGTGACTGTCTGTCTGTCTGTCTGTCATTGTCCAGGTACTCCATCAATGTCGGGTGGTTATTTGCAAGCCTGAACTTCAAGGTATCTAGTCGTTCCTCCAAATCTCTGTACTTCTTTTAGGGGACAGTCTTTGGCCGGCATTATACTGAAGCATCTTTGCCTCGTTCAGTCCTTGTTCATCTGCCAAGAACTTGGCCATCTCGAATAGGTTGGGATGTTGTTTTCCCACAACTTTCTTGAGACGGCCATGCCAATTGCAACACCCGAGGTTGTTGTTTGTGCGGGGACCGTCAGTATTTTTGGTACAGTCGAAAAGATTCACTTTGACTTCGCTGTGTACAGGTCCGTGGTTGTGGTCTCCAGGTATTTGGGAAATTATGTCGTTCACTGTTAAGACTGATATGCAGTCGTTCTGAATGCATCTCCACGAGATCCATTTTCCCCTTTTCTTCTTGTTCACAATAAACATATAACCATTTACATATATGTATGTTCCACCAGGAGAAGTAGGAACAAACCAATTGTGCATTTTCCATAACTGAATTTGTGGAAATGATGATGAAAACTGTCAATTCCAACATTCTTATAGCTTGCAAGTTTATGTAAGAAATTGAATAACTCACTACTAATGAACTGAGTGAACTAAACTCACTCACTAAACCCGCTGGTTCACATGTCAACCCGCTGGTACAAATGTCATATTTCGTTTCCTGAGTGGACACATTTTACATTTTGTAGAAAACCAGTGTATTGATCCCTTAAAACAACACCGTTTTCACAACATCAAACATCAACTAAATTTGACAGAATTTTTACTTAAGGTGTTCTGGCACTAACCCCTCGATTGGTTTATTTAAATAAGTAGTAATGTTGAACATGAAATCAGTGATTAGAGATCAATAGCAGTACAACTGCATCACAAAAGGTTATTCCCCGATTTTCCAATATAACAACTTCTTACGACGTAAACACGACGTCGCGACGTCGATTTTGTATTTTGTCGTATCGTATTTCTGCACGTCGTTGTCGATCGTTTATGCGATTTTTGTCGTAGATCATTTTCTGCACGACATTTCTGCACGACGTCGTTGTCGACGTAGTCTTTTTTATGCGACGTCGTTCTTTTTGTCGTAGCGCCACGCGATGGCAATTATAGTACACCATTTTTCTAAAAGATTCATACGACAAAGAAGCACTCTTTTTATTATTAACAAATATTGTGGCTTGCAGCTCTTACCAACCAGGAATGGTGGTGCTCATAACAGCTGTGGAGTCAGTGGTTACAGTAGGAAGTGAAGAGGATATGCAGTGCACTGATCAGGAAGAGACGGATACCAGAATCTGCCTTCATGTCAAAGATGCTTTGCAAAAAGGTGCTACAAACATCATGGTTAGCACTGTCTACACAGATGTTGTTGTCCAAACTGGTTGAACTAAAGTCTGCTGTTCAGCTGTAGGTATCATTAGGAAAAGGGAAAAACTTCAGATATTATCACATCAACAGAATATTCCAAGATCTTGGCTGTCGAAGATTAGTGACTGACTGACTGACTGAGTTTGGTTTTATGCCGTTTTTAGCAATATTCCAGCAACATCACGGCGGTCGAAGATTACTGGCGTTTCCCTTTTTCCACGCATTCGCTGGTTCTGACACAACCTACAACTTCAGTGGAAAAGGCAAGAAAAGTGCTTGGAAGACTTGGATGTCCTATGAGGATGTGACTGAGAGATTTCCTTTTCTCCCACAACATCCATTCAAACCTGTGGCCAAAGATTCAGAAGTGTTTTCTTAAGTTTAGCGATTCACATGGATCCTGTCTGACAGCACTACACCAGTGAACATATTCAACGAACTGCGACGAGAGATGTTCTGTCACGGCCGCAAGATTAATATGATAAAGAACTTTCCTCCCACTCAGGATGCTCTGCTACAGCACACCAACAGGAGCTTGTACCAGGCCAGCATATGGCTTACTTGTTTACTTCCCAGACAGAAAGCACCAGAGCCAGAATTATTTGGTTGGACAATGGACAACAATGCATGGCAACCGGTATGGGTGACACTGCCAAAAACTTCACGAAGTTGTCGAACACTTATCAAATGTGGCTTCACGTCTCAGCCTCTGCGTTCAAAGAAGTGCATTGTAAATCTTCTCAACTTCTATGCACATCGCTCTGTAACTGCAATAGGAACTGTTAAAAGTGACTTCAGAATCACAGAGATTGATGTTTGACAAAATGATGTCGCGTGACTGATCAAAACAGTAACTTTTGTCATTTATTGGATGATGAATTATATGTTTAACTAATATACATAAATCTTGTTTGTTATATTTCTTGAAAGTATTATAAATAGATCTTTGAACGGCGAATATATCGCACATATTGCAACAAATGAAGATTTTTTTATAGTTGGCGACCATTCTGGGTGGACTTCAGCACTCTTTGATTTTTGGCGGCCGTCTTGGATTTTTGTGAAAATAGGCTCAAAACATCGGGCAAACACCAAAAATATGTATTAACATTATGTTACCTAGCACCGTGCAAGGTTTTCTGCTTTAATCAAGCGTGGAAAAGTCACCTAGTGTTAGAATTGGAAAAATCCTTGATTTTCGGCAGCCATCTTGGACGCCATCTTAGATTTTTCGGAAAATGGGCAAAGAAAAATCGGGCACACCCCCAAAAAATATGTTTTATCATGATATTCCCCAGCACTTGGCAAAGTTTCATGCTTTAGTCCGGCATGTAACGGTCAACCTCAAAATCGGACCTAAGCCACTGCACTATAGAATACGATATCGAGCTTAAACGGCTTGATCAAATTCCTGTCAACTGCACAACACGAATACATCACATACATGTGCTCTGACAGATGTCTGGATGACTTATTTTTTCAAGTGGTAAATCAATGATAAGGAGAAGAAATAGCGAAGTCAGGGTTTACTGATTCAGATCAAATGAAGAGGAAAAGGTAAGTGTTGCAACACATAGACTGGCCACATAGAACCCAGACAGTTTACTTTTCAGTTTTATTCAAGAAGGAAATGGCCGCCGACATTCCGCCATAAAGTTGGGTGTCTTTACAGGCGACATGACGGATCAGTTATTTAGGTTTGCTGAGTGATACATGTCATCCACCACAGTTGCCTAGATCGATCCTCATAATATCAATCAACAATAACAGAAGGTCGTCATGCTATTTTCACATTCCATCAGCATTCATTTTATCAATCGGGCAGTTAAGCTTCGGACAGATAATCATAGGCTGTTCAGTACACATAAGACTGCAACCAGAATGGAACTGAAACATAAATAACCCCTCTAGAATGTATGTTCTAATGGATTCTGCAGCAGGTCCGAAGGCATGACGGAGACTCTCCAAGTGATTGAGTTACGTTTGTAGCTTCTTTTAGCAATATTCCAGCAATATGAAGACGGGGGACACCAGAGATGGGCTTCACATTTTATACCCACCCGAGAATCGAACATTGGTCTTCGGTGTGATGAGCTAAGGCGTTAACCACTAAGCTAATTGCCATTTGATTGACTAACCGAGCTAAGTTTCTAATGGTGCGAAGAACGTTATCCCGTATTTCACACAGTTGTCAACAGCATGTTACTGATGAGCTATCTGTGAAGCTAGCATTTGTTAATTGTTACTATGCAATAACTGATCTGACTATTTAGTTGCGTTTATGTAAAATATAATCTTAAATCTTAAAACACACAGCAAATCCACAAAGTATTGGGGACCGAATTTACAAAAGTATTTTATACCAGCCTGAACGCACAATTTGAAGTCATTTTAATTACCTTCAAAAACTGAATGGGCACTTGCTTTGGAAATATATTGTTTGCTTGTACCTTTAACGCCGCACTAGGCAACATTCCACCAAAATGGCGGCTGTCTGATAATATTTCAGCAATAATAATAGCCAGACATTTCAGTGATTGGATGAGTGAGTGAGTTTGGTTTTACGCCGCTTTTAGCAATATTCCAGCAATATCACGGCGGAGGACACCAGAAATGGGCTTCGCACATTGTACCCATGTGGGGAATGTGGCCTTCGGCGTGACGAGCAAACTCTTTAGCCACTAAGCTACCCCACCACCCATAATGTTTAAGTAATATGTTTGCTTCATCCAGTATAATGTTAAGTATCCGAGTCTATTAGGATCCAACCAGGATGGATAACAGGCGGTTGGAATTGTTTATAAGTCATTTCCGATTCTGTGTAAGTGCTAATGACCTCCTGTCGCTGTAGTGTCCATACAGACGTGTGAAGCGTATTTACCATGGTCATATATAATGTGTGGCAGCTGCATCAGGTGAATGTCTCCACATCCACCAATATCATCTTATAGGAGCTATCATCTGTTTTAGACAGTTCCTGTGGCGCCCTGACGATACTCGACTTTGCATCAGGTGTATGACTCCACATCCATCGATATCATCTTGCAGGAGCCACCATCTGTTGATGATAGTTGATGATACTCGACCCTGGACGACCTTGCATGTCCACCATTGAGTCCACGTTGCCAGGAAATCAATATGAGTGACATTGTTGTATCGTCCTGGGCATAAACTGTGTCGGTTTCTCAAGTGGCTCATTAAACAGCATATAACTAACACAGAAGGTATGCACATAAAAAAAATGCATTGTTGAAACAAAATCGATTTTAATAAATCATGAATAATTATTGATCATAAAAATATTTAAAAGATTGAAAAAGGAACATTTCTATCCCTTCATTATGGCGTGGCCTGGCAGTGACTGAGATGTCTGGGTCAAGGCTGGAGGAACCAGTGAGGTCCCTCTGGGTGCTGAACATTCTACTTTAGAATGTTTGAAGACACACAGACACGGTCATTTTACCACCTGGTTTACATATGACTGCAATGGTTTCTGATTGTGTTGATTACTTCTGAACCAAGAGTGAGTGAGTGAGTGAGCTTGGGTTTACACCGCTTTTAGCAATGTTCCTGCAACATCACGGCGGGTGACACCAGAAATGGACTTCACACATGGTTCCTATGTGGGGAATCGAACCCGGGTCTTCGGCGTGACGAGAGAACGCTTTAATCGTTAGTCTGAACCAGGAGGGAGGTCGGGTAGCCTAGAGGTTAAAGTGTCCACTCGTCACGCTGAAGACTAAAAGTGGCTTAGTTACTCTCACTTTGAGCCTAGGTAGTACTGATCTAACTGTACACGTTTGTATATTGCTTTTCGTAAAGCCTATATCAAATGTGAATTTCTAACGACTGATACTGGCAGATAATTCGACACCTCGTAAAATGTCAAGAGACTTTGTTTCTTTGGGCGTCGTTGTACAAAACAGCCTTAGCGCTACGCCAGTCGTAACTCTATATTAAATCATGGGAGTTACGATCACCTTAGCACTAAGATCTCTTTGTACAACGGCACCCTGGAATGTAACAGCCCAATAATTAGACCTACCTCCAAGTGTCCCTAAAACACTCATATTCTAGTTGTATCGCGAGATACCAGTTTGTAGAAGGCTGACTCTTCCGATACATAAACGAAAGAGAAGGCCGATTTGTTTTGGCATTCGAAAGCCCCGCGACGAGACATTCGAGTTTTACAAGTTCCTATCAGTGAGTCAATATACGCATGTTATAGGGACTGATGTTGTTAGTTCATTATTGTATTATATGTTTGGCTGTGATCATAATAATGTTTGCAAATAGGGTTCGTGTGATCCTGATACTGTCAGGCTGATTAAACTACAATGCAGCACGGAGAGGTTGGGTGATCCTGGCATAGTCTGTCTGATTAAACTACAATGCAGCACAGAGAGGTCGGGTGATCCTGGCATAGTCAGTGTGATTAAACTACAATGCAGCACAGAGAGGTCGGGTGATCCTGGCATAGTCAGTCTGATTAAACTACAATGCAGCACAGAGAGGTCGGGTGATCCTGGCATAGTCAGTCTGATTAAACTACAATGCAGCACAGAGAGGTCGGATGAGTCAGTCTGATTAAACTACAATGCAGCACGGAGAGGTCCCGTGATCCTGGCATAGTCAGTCTGATTAAACTACAATGCAGCACAGAGAGGTCGGGTGATCCTGGCATAGTCAGTCTGATTAAACTACAATGCAGCACAGAGAGGTCGGGTGATCCTGGCATAGTCAGTCTGATTAAACTACAATGCAGCACAGAGAGGACGGGTGATCCTGACATAGTCAGGCTGATTAAACTACAATGCAGCACAGAGAGGACGGGTGATCCTGGCATAGTCAGGCTGTTTAAATTATAATGGAACACAGAGGGGTCGGCATAGTCGGGCTGGTAAAGCTCATCACCACTGCGAATTGGACTCCTCCCATGAAGCGCGGCTTTGTCGAACCCACCAAAAACTTTCCTTAGAATATGGAAACTCCCATCCACTGTAGTCTTCGACATTACCCGGAGTGTCAGAAGGGCTGTGCTCCCGGTGGAGAACTGGGACACACTCTTGATCTACGTCAATATATCAAGAAGTGCCAAACCAAACGCACCGAGAACATTGGGGTGTCTGACGACTGAACTGAACTGAACTGAACTGAACTTTAGTTCAACTCAGGCAGAGGCATATAAGGTTAAGTCTGTGTTACACACACACACACACACACATACACACACACACACACACATATATATACACATATACATATATATATATATCGATAAAGTTATGTACAGTATCTATACATTTAATACACAATACATTATATATATATACAAACATATATATACACATACATATATACACATACATACATACATACATACACACACATACACACATGTACATATATGCAAATAGATTTCATTACGGATAGAGTGAATATAAAATTCTTATATCTTATATCTACATATCTTTAGGAATATTTAGAGCACTCTTACCGACGATTCTTAAAAACATTTATAATAATACTGCAGAATAAAGCGAGTTTTCTAAGAATACCTATCTTACTGCTATTGAATAATGTATACATTTTATGAAAATTTGGTCTTGTATAAAAATATGGCTTTAAATATTTAACTCTTGCATTTATAAAGTGAGAACAAATAAATAAATAATGAAATTCATCGCCAATGCCGTTACCATTACAAAGTTTACATAATCTATCACGTTTTTGGATATTGCTCAAACGGCCTGTTTCAATCGGTAAGGTATGATTTGCTGTTTTATAACGTAACACTGCCCTTGAACACTTATCATTTAAAATATCCAAATATTTACTTAACTTTAAATCTGAGTTTGATAAGGAGCTATATAAGATACCTTTGGATGAATGTTCTACCACACTTGCTTATACGCATCTTCTAGTTCACATTTAACTTTATTTTTTAGCTTATTCAGGTTTTCAAAATTTTGGGAATATAATTCCAGATTTAACTAAGTCTAATTTCGTCAAACGTATGTTTAATGTTCATTATCCATTTATGCGTACTTTTTCCAAAATGTGTGTCGTTAAAAAGTAATTTAAAGATAAGTAAGGATAATTTGGAAGATTTACCTGTTAAAAGTGCACCTGTGATCCAAGCAAGACATCTCAAAGCTCAGGCCCGTATATTACCATGCTTTTCTTGAATATTGCAATTCACATTGCTGTCAAATGGGATAGTAAATTCAATAACATAACTATTGGCTTTATCAAAAAGGACAGCTCAGGTTTGTTGGCAGGAATTTTTGCAGGCTGTATATGGCCCTATTCCAAAGAAGTTTAAGAGCATGCATTGACGCCTTGGACATGTCCAGGGTCCTGGGTGGAACGCGGAGTCAACGCCACAAAGCAAGGGCAATAGAAGCAATGAGTCATGTCATTAAGATGCGATGTTTGTGCCAAGGAAGACATCCAATTCTTTACATAATCGACATTTCATATTAACATTCTACCAAAGAATTAGCTTTGGGCAAGTGCGAGTGGGAAGTGAGTGATCCTGGGAAGCAAAAAACAACAACAACAACTGTTTCACTTTAAAGACAGCCGATTTTATCCAGGCAAAATAATTGGTTGGATTGCTATTCTATTCCACACACTGCATACATACACATTGCTGTGGTTTCTCCAGAAGGACTAAAGGACCGACTCTGGACACCACACTCGGTGAATGACCTCCCCTGATGTACCATCATTGTCTTTCATTGTGTATATAATCAAGTGTGTTGTAATAACATTTGCTGAGACGTCATTAACCTTGTGTGGTTATTTACTGATTTTACAATATAGAACGGAATGTACCGAATACTGTCTTTCAAATTAAGAAACATCTGGAACATGCCTACATGCATTGTTTCCATGGCTTGTTATTTGATAGCGATTCAAACTAAATAATATCGGAAAGTAAGTTATTACTTTTGTCATAATAAACTGAAACAAACATTTTCAGTAATACTGACAGGTTTGGTTTGTTTGCGAAATATCTGACTCCAATATATTTTACCATTTGTACCACATGTCTGAAATATGGGACTGAGCATCACAAATGTACTTAAACATCCAAGGAGAACGAGTCAGATTGTTTTGTTACATATAACAATGCTATCCATTAGGAGCCAGGACGTCATTGTCTACAGACATATATATTGAGATGGGAGATGTCAATACTGAAGGTACTAGGTTGCCATGAAAATGGTATACAATTGGAAAAGAAAATTGGACATCAGACATGCGCTATTTAAAAAATCAAAACTACGTATTTCAATAATAACGACCCAATAATGTCCTAAAATGAGGTTCGTTACGCCAGTGTGAAAGCTGACTATTGTCTTACAATAATGAACCTAGCACAACGTATTTTGTGTCCATCAGTCCCAAAGTGAAGGAATACAGACAATCAAAACCTATTTTTGTAACCTTTGTTGAGCAGAATATGGACCCAAGTGTGATTGGTTACATGGTGTCAAGCAAGCTTATCAGTTGGTCGAAAGTTTTTGTTTAACATGAAACATTTTACCTATCAGCAGAGCCTTGAAAATCCGGGTTAGAATTATCTTCATTAACCTAAGGCTGCTAGAGGCGACTAACGGGGTCGGGTGGTCAGACTCGCTGACTTGACTGACACACGTCATCGTATCGCAAATTGCGTAGATCGATGCTCATGCTGTTAATCACTGGATTGTCTGGTTCAGACTCGATTGTTTACAGACTGCCGCCATATAGCTGGAATATTTTTGCGTGCGGCGTAAACCTAGTAACCTCACTCACCCACTCACCTATCAGCAGCTTTCGAAATATTACAGACATGCATTGGTTCGAGTTCTGTATTTTATTTCTTACAAACAAAGTATCTTCAACATCACGCCATGTATTTGTGTCTGTACAGTGAAAACAAAGTGCGTGTTGATGAAGCGTATGTAAAATGTGAATACTGTTGCTGAGAACAAGGGCGAAAACACCCTGCGGAATCAACATTGACCAGTGAATTCCGGAAGTCAAAGGTAATGGTAAACTTCCGTCAATACACAATTGTATTTAGTTACGTTTGTGTGATATGTTAATATGTTAAACACGTTTTAATCAGTAAGATACCTGTCTGGTAACGGTGTGCTGATGACTCAGTTCCACGTGAGAGTTTGGGGTCCACGGAGTCATACAGTTTGAAATATTATATACTCATGCCAATAAAACAAATGAAGGGGGTGACAACCATTATTGGCATGAGTATAGAAGGGGGTGACAACCATTTTTGGCATGAGTATAGAAGGGGGTGACAACCATTATTGGCATGAGTATAGAAGGGGGTGACAACCATTATTGGCATGAGTATAGAATGGAATATCAGACATATTCGTATAACATTGAAGAAGACTTGCTCAACTATCGGAGCAGGTGACATACACGATTAACTTATACAGACTATTAATGTTTCTGCTATGACAATTTCATCAGCATTGGGGTCTTACTTTTTACTTTCACATATATTCGAGATTCTAAATTGGACTGCTGTAAGAGTTAATGTCCTTTGCCACTTGAGATAATTCATAGTTAAATCTCAACACATATACTCATGTATTATGCATAAGTATCCACTATTCAAAAACACAGTAATGAAAAGTCGCGTCAACCAGTCAAATTGCAAACTAGGGTTATGTCAAGAAATGTGTGACATGTCACATGTTTACTTAAAACAACGCAGCAGATGCTAAAATAACAAAGGCATATGTAATAAGGTAACAGTCATATGTTAACATAAAACTATCCCACAAGTAAACTGATTATCAGTTCACGCCCTGTGTATTACTGTCCAGTGATCACATCCCAGGTCTTGTTTGGTTTACGTTTTCCCGTAGCCAGGATCTGAAAATGAATGAAATATAATCAAGGTCTGGAACATCATTAACATATTATCGAACAGAATGTACTAACATAGTCCAAGTGAAAATAGAACACTGTTAACAATATATTCTACATTAAAACAGAAAAGGCAGCCCAAGCTTCAGTTTGAGACTGTAAATCGGGTCGTGTGTACAATATGTTTGAGACTGTAAATCGGGTCGTGTGTACAATATGTTTGAGACTGTAAATCGGGTCGTGTGTACAATATGTTTGAGACTGTAAATCGGGTCGTGTGTACAATATGTTTGAGACTGTAAATCGGGTCGTGTGTACAATATGTTCTTTAATCTTTTTTTTCAAGGATCCTTGAAAAGGTGGTCTCCAGTAACCTATGCTTGTCGTAAGAGGCGACTAACGGGATCTGGTGGTCAGACGCGCCGACTTGGTTGACACATGTCATCGTATCCCAAGTACGCAGGTCGATGCTCATGCTGTCATGCTGGTTTGTCTGGTCCAGACTCGATTATATACAGACCGCCGCCATACAGCTGGAATGTTGCTCACTGCGGCATTAAACATCAACTTACCAACCAATCCTTTTTCAAATTTATAGATAACCTTAGTAGTGGTTACCTTGAGGTTGAGCGCCGCTGTTCTGGTATGGAGATGCGCTGATGGACTCGTATGGTACAACAGGCCTCTCTGTCATGTCTTCGTATGTACTTGCCTCTGCTTTGGTCTCAACTGAAAAAAGCGAGACACACTTCCAAATAACTTTTCATATGTTTTATACCCTTCTAAACGTAACACAACACTAAACAGAACATCTGAAATCTATAATAATGTAAATCTGTATCCATCTACCGTTTGTATTCTCATAAATCTTCAGCTGTGTGTAATGTTGTCTTTCCGAACCCTCTGTATCCATGCTTGAGGACTGAGCTGGACTGTTGATGTGATCTGTAACAAATCAACATGAATACATAAAACACGAGGTGTATGTCTATTTGTGACCACCTGTATCAAACCTGATATGTTGAACCTACCTAGTGATGAATATCCTATGTTTTCCATTTCTTCAGTTTCAGGATTTCTGGTGCTACAAAGGTAAAGCGATCGATTCAAATGCAATAATGGAAACGAACCTTCAGTATATGACTTTTAGATCTGATTTATCTGTGACAGTTTATTTACGAATGAAGTATACCTTTTTCGAGAAGCATTTTCTGAAAAAAAGAGAATGAACATTTAGTACACTGAAATAAACACATCACAAATGACGATTTGACAATTTGGATAATGTTGGTTACTGGTGCAGGGTTTGCAAAGGAAGACCGAGAAATGTGAAAAGTTAATTATAAATGAAAGAAAACATTCTGCTCTGAAGGATATAATGTATCATCGTTAATATATTCGCACCCCTGGATTTGCGCATTTGAGTCAGAACTGATTCACTGGTAACTTTGACATTCACCATAATAGTCATCAATATAGCCACTTTGATATGAAACATCTTTTTTATAAATATATCATTAAATACTTCATGATTATACTGCCAATACAATGAGATTTAACAACATACCTGTCATGACGTTTCCAAACCTGAACCCCTTCCTATAGAGGACAGCCAGAACTAGAGCTCCAATCAGTAAGGTAAGAAGTAGGGTTCCTATTGCGGTTCCTGCTATTACACCTGTCATGTTATATTCGGCTCTGAGTATTTGTGGGTTTGTGGGACCTGCGGATGAAATGAAATATATATTGACTGTATAATTACTGCGTTAGTACTGAGGCATTGTTTACCCTCTGTGTGACGTGTTTTACAAAAGTACCATCTACCTCGTCGATACAGCTACCTAAAGTGACACCTAAAGATAATGCAAAAGACATATCTATGCGTAATTGAATTTCGCTACAGCATCCACATACATCAGATGCTATATATCCTTCATATCTTAGTGTGGGGAATTGCTTTCTGTACTTATCAACCTCTCCAGATACAATAATACTAACAGCTGACGTTGAATGTCCTGACATCAGTGTAGTTGTATCCTCCATACTGCCACGCCCCCTGACACTGACACTGTTGACCATTCTGACTCCTGCTAACAGTAAAGGAGAGAGTAGATGTCCTTGTCTGACCACTGTCACTGACCGATGCAGATCCAGTGCCAGGACAGGACCACGTGATCGTAGCTAGAGGATTTCCTCCTTTTACCGAGCAGCTGATTGTCTGTGGGTCTCCTTCAAACATCAGAGCCGGAAACTGTGTGATGGAAGGAGGGACAGGCGGGGGATCTGTAACAGGAACAACCAAGATTGTATAAGTATAAATGAAGTATAAATGACATTGTATGAAGTATAGAAGTAACAGCGGAGACTAGGAACCTTTTTTCAGAATGGCCTCAATACAATTAGCTCGGTATTTCCACAATGAGAATACTCACACTTGACATCTAGTGACACGGAACCAGTCTTAGTGGTGGATGTTCGTGTGTTTCTGACGTGACATCTTACACTTGCCTTGCCTTTGTTTGGCCTGAAGTTGAGAGTCTGGGACCACCGAGTAGAAGATTCTGCTACAGGTCCCGTGCTGCCACCTACAGGTGTTCCATCGCTGTAGTCCCAGGTGAAGGTCAGGTTGGGGTAACCGGTGGTACCACAGGTCAAGGTCAGGTTACTGTTCTCTAAAGTCACGTTGCTGTCTGGTTTTGTCATATCAACATGCTCTGGTCCGACTGGAATGCAGCACAATTATGTATCACTACAGTGCTATTTGCTAAACTATGTCTACTGATACACAACCTCTAGCTTACATCTGACAGATATGTGTCCGCAACAGCTTTACCTTTATTCTGTTACACTTTGTCACAAACCACCAATTTGTTTCTTATAATTATTTCAATCGTTCAGTGTAGCTCTGAAGACTCTATCTTCTTTGTACAAATCACCTACTGTCACAAACGCTTCACCTCTGCTGTGTTACACTGTGACTGATCAATAGATAGAAGTCTGTTGACATCAAACATGTCTTACGGCGCTGGTAAACATGACATTGCATACCTGTCACACAACTCACACCCAACCTTCAGCGTGTCTACTCACACACATAAAACCTCCAGTATAACTCTGTTGGACAAATTACACCAAACGTGTAGCCCTGTTAGACCCTTGCTACTCACTCCAAACCTCCAGCATTGGTCAGCAAGGCTAGTACTGTGTCTACTTACACCAATCCTCCAGTGTGGCTCTGTTAGACTGTGTTTACTTACACCAATCCTCAAGTGTGGCTCTGTTACACTGTGTCTACTTACACCAAAAATCCAATGTGGCTCTGTTAGATTGTGTCTACTTACACAAATCCTCCAGTGTGGCTCTGTTAGACTGTGTCTACTTACATCAATCCTCCAGTGTGGCTCTGTTACACTGTGTCTACTTACACCAAACCTCCGGTGTTGCTCTGTTAGACTGTGTCTACTTACACCAAAAATCCAATGTGGCTCTGTTAGACTGTGTCTACTTACACAAATCCTCCAGTGTGGCTCTGTTACACTGTGTCTACTTACACCAATCCTCCAGTGTGGCTCTGTTACACTGTGTCTACTTACACCAAACCTCCGGTGTTGCTCTGTTACACTGTGTCTACTTACACCAAAAATCCAATGTGGCTCTGTTAGACTGTGTCTACTTACACAAATCCTCCAGTGTGGCTCTGTTAGACTGTGTCTACTTACACCAAACCTCCAGTGTAGCCACATAGACTGTGTCTACTTACACCAATCCTCCAGTGTGGCTCTGTTACACTGTGTCTACTTACACCAAACCTCCGGTGTTGCTCTGTTAGACTGTGTCTACTTACACCAAACCTCCAGTGTGGCTCTGTTAGACTGTGTCTACTTACACAAATCCTCCAGTGTGGCTCTGTTAGACTGTGTCTACTTACACCAAACCTCCAGTGTAGCCACATAGACTGTGTCTACTTACACCAAACCCCCGGTGTTGCTCTGTTAGACTATGTCTACTTACACCAAACCTCCGGTGTGGCCCTGTTAGACTGTGTCAACTTACATCAAACCTCCAGTGTGGCTCTGTTAGACTGTGTCTACTTACACCAGACCTCCAGTGTGGCTCTGTTAGACTGTGTCTACTTACACCAGACCTCCAGTGTGGCTCTGTTAGACTGTGTCTACTTACACCAGACCTAGAGTGTAGCCCTGTTAGACTGTGTCTACTTACACCAAACCTGAAGTGTGGCTCTGTTAGACTGTGCCTACTTACACAAAACCTCGAGTGTGGCTCTGTTAGACTGTGTCTACTTACACCAAACCTGAAGTGTGGCTCTGTTAGACTGTGTCTACTTACACCAACCTCCAGTGTGGCTCTGTTAGACTGTGTCTACTTACACCAAACCTCCATTGTGGCTCTGTTAGACTGTGACTACTTACACCAAACCTGAAGTGTGGCTCTGTTAGACTATGTCTACTTACACTAAACCTCCAGTGTGGCTCTGTTAGTCTATGTCTACTTACACCAACCTCCATTGTTGCTCTGTTAGACTGTGACTACTTACACCAAACCTCCAGTGTGGCTCTGTGAGACTGTGTCTACTTACACCAAACCTCCAGTGTGGCCCTGTTAGACTGCGGGGATGTCCGACCGTTGATGTTTTCAGCCTGACAGCGAATGCTCCTCCCCTGGTCACTCCTACTGACAGTGAATGTGACGGAGCTTGTTGTCTTCACCAGGACACCAGATGTCTTCTCTGTGCTGACGGTAGGTGACGTTCCTGATGGCAAGGTCACCCAGGTCACAGTAGAAGTGGGGAAACTGGCTGACGTCACACAGGTCAAGGTCAGGGATTGACCTGCCACTAGTCCTATCTTCTCATTATCAGAACTGATGTTTGTCAGTGTCACTGAGGTAACTGGGACTGGAATAGCAAGTTGAACTGTAATAACACCTGACATTAACAGCAATGTACTGTCACATCGAGTTCCCGGAAATGTAGCATGTTTGATTCGCAAAGGATGGTATGTTCTAATGATGAATATGTCATGAGGTGGATTCCATTTCAAACATATATATTTCCACGAAAAAGTGTTGCTTGATCAACAAACAAGCGAATAGACACGTATTCAATGCTTTTCCCTTGAGACACAATATACATGTAAGGAACAATTGAATTATTAGTACAGAAAGAACGTCATTTTAAAAAAGTTTCTGCATTTAGATTAGATCGCTCAACGTAAGCCGGAGTCGGGACTGAATATTTTGTTTTGCATATTGTATAGATTAGAATTGTTTCGTTACTTATCACTACTTCAAGACAAATACTTGTATCTGTCTATCATCGTCCATACATGCATTTAAATGCATTAGACCGCATTACACAAAGATTACGCGAACATATCCATAATCATTTAGTGAAATTAATATCAACACCTTAAACGGTCGCATCAGTATTAACCACCAAAAAGGTAATTGTTGGTATAATTCTAAACCGGTGTTCTACCCACCAGGGAACTGTATGGTGTTTGAAGTGACAGACTTGGTATACGTCGGGGGATCAAAGGAGTCATGTTCCACACTGACAGTGAGAGACACCTGCCTGTTGTAGAGACTGACTGTGTTCCCTGGTAGAGACAGAGAGTTGGTTGTCTGGACCTGACCTGATGGACATGATCCCTGGCTGGAAGATGTACTGCTGGGGAGGACACCACTCACACCCTGTAAACACAAAACAGTAGTTAGATAGACTGACTGTGTTCCCTGGTAGAGACAGAGTGTTGGTTGTCTGGACCTGACCTGATGGACATGATCCCTGGGTGGAAGATGTACTGCTGGGAGGGACGCCACTCACACCCTGTAAACACAAAACAGTAGTTAGATAGACTGACTGTGTTCCCTGGTAGAGACAGAGTGTTGGTTGTCTGGACCTGATGGACATGAACCCTGGGTGGAAGGTGTACCTCTGGGAGGGATGAACTTGTAGGACGGTACCTACCTGTTGGTATGTCCATGTGATGACGGCGGAAGGTACAGCACATGGAGTGGTGACAGTGACGGAGATGTTGTTCTGTGGTGTAACGGACGACGGGAGAGAGGTCAGTTGTGGAGAGAAGGTCACAGAGCTCCAGTCCAGGACAGCTAAAAAAAGGGAAAGATTTAAACATAACTTTGGTGTATATATTTAATCGTCTTTCTTAGATACTTTGCTAAAAGATCAATGGCGCGGACAGATCAGGCGATAAAGTACAGTTTTTTAAATACCGTCACAAAGAATGGACGCCCATACGCCATTCTAGTCTACCCCTCGTATCAAACGTACCCATGGTATCCGACGTCACGATTGACCATTACAGTTTTGCAAATAACCCGTTTCATGTTTTCACTGGCTTGACTCACAGGCAAACTGCGACACGGAAATGTCCCACAATGCATCTGAGCAAGATGACGTGATCATTGTGACCTAAATGCACTGACAACATTTCCTATGTAAACCATGTGATAATCACAAGTATATTTGAAATGATAAAGAGGGGACTTTTCACCTGAATGCGTACGATCGAGATTTGTTGTATTGGTAGCATGTTATCTTAACGTAGAGAGCAGACACAGCACGCCAGGAAGCCCTGAACGGCTGACTGACTGACTGAGTTTAGTTTTACGCCGCTTTTAGCAATATTCCAGCAATATCACGGCGGGGGACACCAGAAATGGGCTTAACACATTGTGCCCATGTGGGGAATCGAACCCGGGTGTTCGGCGTGACGAGCCAACGCTTTAACCACTAGGCTACCCCACCGTCCCCCTGAACGGGGATTGTTAATGTAGATCATGATAACATCGTTATGATTTCTTTTGTGCCTTAGATCAATCGTCGGTGTCAAATTTGACATCTCAGAAAAGAAATATAGTAAACTTCGACATCATGTAAATTGTGATACAGTGAAGTTTTCATCTGAACTATTACTCCTCGTGCTTTAACTAAGTCGTCCAGGGCAACATTGTTCAGTGAGTGAAGGATTGGTATTAACACGGTACCATTAATACTTTACCACGCTGACTGCGTACAGTTTGTTTACCTGTTTGTGCAAAAATAAACACCAGGTCCTGGTAACATACATTCCTTCACAATGGTATTATAAACACACAAACATATCAAATGTGAACAATGTTTCCTAGTATGATCGTTAGTTCTCTCCTTCTATGACTACGTGAAGTGTGTGTATGTTTAACACCGCATCGTCTGGAGAGATGTGTGATGGCCGGGGCTTGAATGTAGAATGAATAAGTTTGTCCTATATATTTTAACAGTTCCAAAAACAAGCAAAATATTCCGTTAAGAATCTTTTCTCAAACTATCGACTACAACACAACCTGATGTGAGTTTTGACGTGTTGTCTGCCCTCGGAAGTAACAAAGTAAAGACAAATCCCATCTTCATCCACAGTTTAAAGGTTTCCATTCATCACGATGTGATTAACATACATATAACCCACCTGCAAACTGTGACAGTGTGATGGTATTTGACAATGAGGCACCAACACTACATGTCCATGCCCCACTGTCTCTGGTGGAATCTGCTGATGCGATGTCTAGAGACATGATCCTGGATGTACTGTCCAGACTCACATTGTATCCTGACACAGATGTCCCACAGTTGCCTGACGATAAGCAGCCTCCCCGGACTGAAGTAGGGCCTTTTATGAACCGTGCAGTGGAAGTGATAGCTGCATCTAGTGTACAGGTGATGGTGAAGCTGACACCCTCCACAGGAACACGTCTGTTGGTGGCAAGAACCGGAGCTGACTCTGAAACAGGAGGTTGTATGTTTTCCGTGTTGCTGGTGACCTTGTTATGTTATAACGATGTTTCGAACAGAATGTCATTTGGGTGTGTCAGTTCGTTGTTGGGCACAGTAATGCAGGTGTATATATGTTTCTGGTAATATAAGGAACAACACAACGTCGCTGGTGCCCCTAACAAATTGTTATATGTACACTCGATGTGTACATTTATTTATTTCTCGCTTTCAATGTCCCATCAGCAACGATACCTTGTGCATGTATATTACATTATTATTGTAGCAACGGATGTTCTTTAAATTTGATATGATTTTACCAGCAAGAATGGCAGAGGGCCTGTCGGCGTCTTGTTCTCTCTTGGTTTGAGATAATCAAACATATTATCAAAGCGTAATGTACATTTCTGGAAATATTGATCTATTTTGACTTCTTTCAAAATTAGTACGTGAGCATGAGTTGGGTTTAACACCGCACTGAATATCCTCCCAGTCACATTATTGGCCGTCGGCCTGCTTTAGAAGAGGCACTGTGTAGATAATATGCGAGTCCCTACCGGGGAAGTATTTAAGCAGTGTGCTAAGGGAGGTAACTCTAAACAAGAAAAGCCGAGTTTCTGTTCTGGACAGACTGTTCACACTTGTGTGTTGATTCTTGCTAACAAAAGCCATATGTCTATGACAAGAAATATGACCAGAAATATGGTGTTATCTGCTAAGTCGGAAGTGCTAGAGGGAAAACCATCTGTCAAAGTAGATAATCCCCAACACAAGGTTTGTATGGAAGTTATGTGTCCTGTCAATGCCGTCAGGAGGTGAACAGGTGCACACAGGTTACAGAACGTTTGTTATACACAGACACCATTCCATGTGAGTGACAATGTGTACCTACCACAAGGACGTATCTGGGCAGTATCTAGCAGAATAAGTAGTAGGATCAACTCCAGAAACACACGTTGACTCATGTCACTGACTAAAGCTTGCAGCCCACCGACATGTACCGGTAGAGGCGGTATATGTAGAGCTGACAATACCAATTTACTTCCGGGTAGCTGATAGACAGGCTACGTTGTATAGGTATGTGTACATATTCAATCTCTGATTCATTGTACATGTATCATATTTGGATATCTCCACATTTACTGTGTTCTACTGAGGCCTTGATCCACTATGAGGTGACAACGTAAATGTGTCAGCTTGTTGTCAGAAGTATCAGGTTCACGTCCAACAGACATTAAGTCTTCAGTATCAACGTTTCTTCAACGACTTAACCCTCGATATGTGTTTTGTAAAAAAATAAAGTTTTATAATTGGTAGTTCAGATTATCAACTTAGATGGTTAGTGGCTGTATCCTCAAAGGAGGTTGAAGTAGCGTAAAATTATTGTCCTCCTGTGAGGGTACGTAAGTCCTAAAAACTTTCAAAGTAACATTTTCACGTACCAAGTTTGTAAACGTAGTATTTTTGTTATTTTAAATTTCGGAAAAAATTATCCTACAATCGCCAGTGGCTGAAGGGATGGTGTTAATCCAGCTAGGCTCCATGCAGGTAGCAAAAGTAATGTAAGTCCCCATGGTTCCTAGTATGGTGATCTACCTTCAGATGCTGGCGATCTGTAGCTGTGTTTTATATTGTATTGTCTTCTTTAATTACGCTGTTTGAGTTTTACATGATAGTTTTGTGTTCATATCTGTGATACTCTAGTATTTTTGCTGTCCATCGTCGACAGGTTCAACTCTTCACAATGTTTTCATTTTTGTATTGTATAAATTGTTTTCGTCACGATATGGCTGAGATATTGCCGATGTGACGTTAAATATTAACTCACTCACTCACTAAAAATGATATTAAACTAAATATATATTGTCGATGTTCATTGGTCTGAAACAAACATATCATTTCTTACAAATTCCCTCTGCGTCACTAAAGAAATAAAATAAACTGGAAAAACAATTTGATAAATGTGTTAACGAGATGATTGTTTTTCACCGACTGGTCAAAACAATCTTGAAAATTACTGTTTGTTAAAATTATTTTTTCGCCTGCCAGTCTGTTAAACGAACAAGTAATTCAATTAATACCTGGTTACATACATAAGGTTATATTTATACGTGGTCCGTGGTCTTTGATACGCGGCAATCAACACAAATATTGTTTGCTTTTCTCCTGTGATATAGATGCGGTGATGGACAAACTCTGCACTGGACCTAAGATCAAGATGTTATTAACTGGCCACCAGTGTTTATCTGGTCGCCTTGTTGTTTGATGACATTTCATGCTGTCGATCACTTGTGATGCGTTGCAGCGTCATTCTAAATATCACCGTGTCAAACTATCACAACAATGAGAATATGGCAGCCAAATGACAAATCACCTTCCGCAGTTCCTGAATAGGTCTTGTAATAATAATCTGTACTTGTCACCTTAGTAACAAGGCAACTCTGACAATTCACCACAAAGTGTGCAATGAAGTCTTACACCACTCCACCCTTGGCATGAATACTCCCCAATTCTGTGGACATCGTGTACAGGGCATTTGTTAATAACATTTGTTACGTTATTCTCTCTCACAGGGGACTATCTGGTGTATGTTTGTTTTTGGTAGACGTGTTCAGAATGATTTCCTTACAATAAGAATGTAAATAAATCGGAAAGTTCACTGCACTCACGTTCAACGTTCTGTTCTGCTGCAAAGACCTATACAAAACACGAATAATGTGGATCCGTGTAACAAACCTCGGCTTACAATACGCACATACAGACGACTGACTGTCTAGTGTTCAGACGTACTCCACGAGCAACAAACAGTCTCACGATATCTGTTGACATGATATTCAAACGACTGATTATGACATAGCAATTTCAACCTATCGG
Source organism: Haliotis rubra (assembly GCF_003918875.1). Lineage (NCBI taxonomy): Eukaryota > Metazoa > Mollusca > Gastropoda > Lepetellida > Haliotidae > Haliotis > Haliotis rubra. Next base: position 93,289 of record NW_025765607.1, on the reverse strand, counting down.
GTCTGTGTAGCAGTTTACGGAAGTGTTTTTGAAGTTGTAAACGGATATGTTGTATGGTGTTCATATATATCTGCAGATATATAAATTATAGCTTTTATGGTGAAACAACGATTTTAAACACGTGTTTATATATTACTTACTGTAAGATACTACTGATAATATGTTTATGTAGAATTGTTAGCATAGCAGGTAATGTCCCAGTAGGGATGGATACGTGTGTATTTGGTGCAGTGCAGGGGATATCGGAGTAAACTTTCTAGTTCAATGAAACAGTGAATGATATAAAATGCATATTTTAGAAATTGTTGTCTATATACCGACAAAAGTGAGTGAGTGAGTTTAGTTTTACACCTCACACAACTCAGCAACACTCCAGCTATATGTGTCAACCATGACACCCGATCTCGTTAGTATTACGACAAGCATAGGTTACTTAAGATCAGTCCTAATCCGGTTCCTCACGGGTCGACAAAGTGAAGTTGGCACTAGTAATGCGATATATATTCAGCGTGAAAACAAACTTTATTTTCTATCAACACAATATTCATTGCGAGAAAAGTGTGATACAAACAGACGACATATCAACACAGCTATTTATGTCCAGCATAAGTTCCTCAAATGTGGTTGAGTATGTACAACATAACATGTGTATGTTTCCTTACAGTGAGAGCGGTTCCCGTCACATGGCTTCGTGGTGTGATTGACTTGTTCCTATGCTATACTATGCTATGTTCCTTTGGGTGGGCTATGCCAGCTGTCTGACAGGATTTCCTACAAGAAAGGCCATACACAGTGGGTGCTAGAACTGCATGAGCCTCGGTAAGGAAAATGTACTTACATTTAGATGTTTAACATGCTTAAGCAAATGCGATATTGGGTCAATATGTCTTGCTGGATGAGATTCTTCATTGTGACATCTCCTCACATGAACTCATATGTTACAGATTTAACACACGTAATAAACATTCTAAGGTATTCCCTCAATATGAACACAAGGTTGTGCAAGAAAGTTAGTGTCAACCAGTCAGATTCCAATGTCATGTGACATAAGATATTGCTATGTTTTGTGTTTTAATACTACAATCTATTCGATTAAAGTAAGTTAAGATAGCTCGCATTGGGATTGGATGTTGGTTCAATCCTTTATTGTTTCATCTCCTCCCATAAACTCATCTGTTATAGATCAAAGACATTATAAGGTGTCCTTCACTTTGGACAAAAGGAAGTTTAAGCAGTCATATTCATCCAAGTGTCAGATGTCTTTTTCCACGCATTCCCAAAGTGAAGATCTGAAAAATATCAGTGAAATGTCTTACCTTATTATCGCACAAAATGTGCTAATTTTTTTTTAAAATAATGCATTCTACATTAGAAAACAGAAGCTTGGGCATATGTTTGAAAATAATCATTGCTTCTTGAGTACAGTTCGTTATTGTAGCTTTCTGTATTCATGATTATTGATAACCAAAATATTGGTTACCTCAAGGTTGAGAGCCGCTGTTCTGGTATGGAGATTCGCTGATGGACTCGTATGGTGCAGGAGGCGTCTCTGTCATGTCTTCGTAGGTACTTGCCTCAGCTTTGGCCTCAACTGAAAATCATGACATTTCCTAAGAACATTTCATATATTGTATACCCTTCCAAACGTAAACGCAACGATAGATATAATTAATGAAATATGGCATACCTTCACTACACTTATGATTGAGTGCTATAGTAATGTAAGAAACTGTATCCATCTACCGTTTGTATTCTCATAAACCTTCAGCTGTGTGTAATGTTGTCTTTCTGAACCCCCTGTATCCATGCTTGAGGACTGAGCTGAACTGTTGATGTGATCTGTAACAAATAAACATGAACATATATTAACGGTATCAGTACATCTCCCTGTCAGTGGCCATCTCGATATGTCTGACTAGAAATGTTGAACCTACCAAGGGATGAATATCCTGCTATGTTTTCTATTTCTTCAGTTTCAGGATTTCTGGTGCTACAAAGGCAAATAAGGTCGATTACTGAACATACCATGGAAAGGAACGCGTTAAATAATTGATGTTTATATCTGACTATAAATGGCTTCGTACGTTATCTCAAAGCAGATGATTTCAAAACGTTTTATTTACATGCTTAGCATACCTTTTTGGTGAAGCAGATCCTGAAAGGAGAGAATACATATTTAGTACCCCGAAATACAAACATCACAAATGACGAATTTGGTATTTAGGAATTGTTCGAAAGGAAGAATGAGATGTAAGAAAGGATAACGATTTAATAAACAACACCCTGCATCTAAGCAGTCATTGGTGAAAAACGGTTCCTGTCATTATTGATTGTGTATACATTCAAGCTACAGGATGAGCTCAATGTGAACTTGTTAGTCCACGAATGTCACTCATCTTTATCAATAAAAGTGTGAATTGAAACGTCCCTTCTGTAATTATCTCCACAACACGATTCTACTTCAAATGCTACTGAAATTTACCTTTGAAAATGTTTCCAAACCTAAACCCCTTCCTGTAGAGAACCGTTAGAACTAATCCTTCAATCAGCAAAGTAACAAGTAGGGTTCCTATTGTGGCGCCTACTATTACACCTGTCATGTTACAGTCGGCTTTGAGCGGTTCCGGGTTTGAGGGACCTGCAGCATAAAATGATAAATACGTGAAGTATATCTTGTTTCGTAATGACAGAGCTGACTTGCATTTTAAGCTGTTTGTTCCTTCCGTGCCACGTGCTTTATAACGATTCCCTCTGCATCTCTACATCGTCCAAAGTATCATACAAATAGTATCACACATACACATTACTTTACAGACACAGGATAGCTCGCGGTTTGAAAGGCTGATTACATATCACTATATCCTCGGCATAATATCAGGCAGGAGATCGTACACCTATATATTCGAAACCAACGATCTACCCTTCAATTTAGTGTCTAATACATGTTAGATCAGTATTAGAAACTGTGCGACAAAGGATCGGTACACAAGAAATGTAAAACACATTTCCCTCTAAGATTCCTAGTATTTCTGGCTTTTCATGGCATGGCCACGAACCTCAGGGATCCATCACATAGAAGTTTTATCCTAGATACGTGTCGCTATTTGGAAACTTATAGACTTGTGCCTCAAGAAACAGTTAACGGTACTAACAGCTGACATTGAATGTCCTGACATCAGTGTAGTTGTATCCTCCATACTGCCACGCCCCCAGACACTGACACTGTTGACCATGTTGACTCCTGCTGACAGTAAAGGAGAGAGTAGATGTCCTTGTCTGACCAATGTCACTGACCGATGCTGATCCAGTGCCAGGACAGGACCACGTGATCGTAGCTAGAGGATTTCCTCCTGTCACCGAGCAGCTGATTGTCTGTGGGTCTCCTTCAAACATCAGAGCCGGAAACTGTGTGATGGAAGGAAGGGCACGTGGTGGGTCTGTAATAGGGACCAACCATCAACTATCAACAAAAAAACAACACTTGATGGATGGAGGGATACATAGGGGGGAGGGTGTGTGTGTCTGCAACAGGAACAACCAAGATTGTAAGTATAAATGACATAAATGGGGATCTGTTACAGGAAAAACCAAGACAGCAACCATCAACAAATATACTCTTATGTAACAGCAGAGACCATAACCAAACTGATCTCAATACAATTAGGTCAGTATTTCCACACACAAAAATACCTTCATCCGAGAGTATACACAATGTATCCAATAGTGATAATTCCTCTGTATAACACTCCTAGGCAACTCTGTTTATAATTCTCAGCAAATTCCAGAAGGTCTTTCGATGCACATCAACAGTATGAGAATATACAAAGGGAATACTGAGAATACTTAAGAAAACTCACATTTGACATCCAGTGACACAGAACCAGTCTTAGTTGTCAACGTCCGTGTGTTTCTTACCTGACATCTCACGGTTGTCTTGTCTTTGTTTGGCCTGGAGGTGAAAGTTTGGTACCACCAGGTAGAAGATCCTGTCACTGACCCCGTGCTGCCACCTACAGGCGTCCCATCACTATGGTCCCAGGTGAAGGTCACGTTTGGGTAGGTGGAGGCAGTACAGGTCAAGGTCAGGGTACTGTTCTCTACAGCTACAGAGTTGTCTGGTTTTGTCACATCAACCTGTTCTGGACCGACTGTAATACAGTGCAAGACTATGTGGCAGCGGTGATATCTGGACCTCTTTCTGTATTGACAGTGTGTTATATGTCTACATGCACGTCCAAATAAGGTAAATATCTATCGTAACGACTCTCATAATGTATAACCAACATATATTTGATCTTCTTAATTTATCATCGGTGTCATGTTATTCAACTAGGTGTCTCTATTCACTCAGTGTGGCAATTAGACAAGTAATGATTGGCTGACATGAGAACTGTACTGCCTATTATACAACTCACACCACACTCCTATCCGGGTGCTGTCAGACTGCACTGGGGAGGGGTTGTGGATGTTGGTAGCGCGACAGTAGACTGTATAACCAAGGTCACCTCTGACAGGAGTGAAGGTCATTGTACTACTGGTTTGGACAACACCTGATTGGGATGTTTGATCAATGGATATCCCACTTGACACCAGAACACTGTTCTTGTACCACGTGATTGTGGCAGCAGGGTAACTGAAAGAGGTCACACAGGTCAAGGTCAAGGGCTGACCTTCAGCAGCTCCCACTTCCTGATTGGCTGATGTGATGTTTGTTAGTGACACACTGTTGACAGCAACTGAATGGAAAGGGAAATAAGGAATAATGTCAATATCTTAGGGATAGAACAAGTATCTCAACAGCATGCATGGCAGTTCAGGATATATCAGGATATGCTTACTGTCAGGAAAGGAATAAGTAGAGTTGACGGCAGACTGTGTGTTGGATGCCTGGCAGTAGTACAAGAACTTCCTGCTGCTGGGTATCACACTTTTATATGTACAGCAATACAGATTACTTACTGTCAGGATAGGAATAGGTAGAGTTGACTGTAGTTGACTGTGAGTTGGAAGCCTGGCAGTAGTACAGCGAGTTCCTACTGTTGCCTGTCAGCTGGTAGTTAATGGTGGCAGTCCAGCCAGTGTATCCCTCTACTGCTGCCGGGCTGGTGGCCCACTAGTCCCGTCTCTGTACATCGTCACTGACGGCGGTGGGTTGGAGACTGCGACGCAGGAGATAGATGTAGTAGTTCTAGTAAGGCTAACACTGTTCAGAGGAACTGAAATAATAACACAGCTTTATGAAGTATGCTGTCTCCGTGTTGAGTGGTGGTGGGTGAAAGACACAGGCGACATATGAAATAGTTTCAAGTGATGGTATGATTGGTCCGACAAACAGAACTAAGAAAACCAGAAATGAATAGCTTTATGAAGTATGGTGTCTCTGTGTATGAGGGTGGTGGGTTGGAGACACAGGCGACAGATCGAGGAGGTTCAGTGATGGTAACACTGGTCAGAGAAACAGAACGACAGAGCTTCATAAAGGACAGTGTGTCTATGTAGGACGGCAGTCTTTTGGAGACACAGACGATAGATGCAGTAGTTCTGGAGATGGTAACGTTGGTCAGAGGAAGTTACAATAATAGCATAGCTACAGTATGATGTAATCATGGTGGACGCCGCTGGTTGAAGTCAAGTGATCATTACACATAAACAAATACAAATAAAAGTAAACATATATAAATAAACATGCAGGTTTGAGCAATTGAGTGTTTCGGTTTGAATTCACAGGTGATGTGACATCCACCTCACATACAAAACTTTAACAAAATGTCAACATGACAAACTTACTCACTACATCCACCTGTATCTGGTTACTCGGTCTCCTCCAAACTGAAAGTCACACCTCCAGATGAGCCTATCCCTGCCGTACATGACGTTGTTCATGTTGAGGGTGTAGTTGGTGAAGCTTGGGCAGGAAGTGCTGAAGTCAGCTGGGAGAGAGGGGAGGTGGAACTGTATCTACCCTGGTTTACTCTGTATAATGTAGTCCCAGTCTGCCACACTATAGCTGTATGTGAAGCTTCTCCTGTGTACCACATCAGGGTACAGCGCCCTCCTGCCTGTACAGAACCTCCACATGATGACGTCAGCTGATAGTTCTGGGCAGAAACTGAAAGTTAACAGAACGATGACAACTGCATGGACATACTCTTTACGGAAATAAAAGACTTCAGAATAAGAATAACAAAACATGACTATTACAGACAAATCTCCTCTCTCCGGTAAACCACTTATCCGACGTATTCAGCACTGTTGTCGTTACTGACTTCACCTATTGTGTCATATTGTTTCACGATGCAGAAGGACAAGTGTCCCAGCCATCTACGACACTACAATGCGCTCTGAGGAGTTGCGTCCCTTTAGACGTGCTGGAAACATGTTCACGGTTCATCGAATTCCAGTTTACCACATTATGTGTCTTGGTGTGTCAGCACCACACCTGTTGTCCATGGGTTTCACCAAGTTAAGTGAAATTCCACCTTCATCAACCTGATACATCAAACTGTGACTCACTTACTATTTAAACCAGCGTTACACGAACTCCACTTATCTATTCATACATTATTCTTGTAATCCTAAATCTTAGGAAGCAAATATTTTGCTCATTCGGAAGTTGACAAAACTAAATCTTACCTTGGTTTGTCTGAAAGTCTTACGAAATTTTCATTATTTCTTCGATTTTGCTTTATGTTCCCAGCTATTACATTCTCTGTGTAGGCTACTCTGTCTGCTATCAACGGCACAGGTAACTATTACACTCTCTGTGTAGGCCATTCTGTCTGCTATCAACGGCACAGGTAACTATTACACTCTCTGTTTAGGCCACTCTGTCTGTTATCAACGGTACAGGTAACTATTACACTCTCTGTTTAGGCCACTCTGTCTGTTATCAACGGTACAGGTAACTATTACACTCTCTGTTTAGGCCGCTCTGTCTGTTATCAACGGTACAGGTAACTATTACACTCTCTGTTTAGGCCACTCTGTCTGCAATCAACGGCACAGGTAACTATTACACTCTCTGTTTAGGCCGCTCTGTCTGCTATGAACGGCACAGGTAACTATTACACTCTCTATGTAGGCCACTCTGTCTGCTATCAACGGCACAGATAACTATTACACTCTCTGTTTAGGCCACTTTGTATGTAATCAACGGCACAGGTATACAGCTGCAGCCCTGCTCTACCCGTTGACATATACATAGAATCTTCTGCCTGGTTTTACTTTAGGTGACTGTGAGATTCTTGGCGTTACACATAAAAAACATATTTATATTAGCTATAATAACAACTGTAGTAACAACAGTATTGGTTTTGAAGCATTTGCTGCTCAAACAAACGACGGAGGTCACTTACACACTTTTACAAAAAAGGACACGTCATAGAACAAAACAGATGACGTCACTATTGAGAGTGACGACATTCGACCTTGACCTTTGCCCATACTACCAGTCGCCTTTTTTTTCAATGCTCACCAACGTTCCAGTCGATGTTTTCATTGCTGCATGTTGTAATTTAAGGTACAATTGTTAAGGTTAGTACCGGCAAGAAAGTGCATAATGGCACAGGTGCATGTGACAACTGTGAGTCAGAAATGTCGTCAATATTGAATCCAAGTTCAAACGAGCCGTGGGTGATTGAACATCAAGAGCTGAGCTCCTTATGACGTCACCTAACAACGAGCATGATAATGGCCTGTCGAGGAATTATCAAGTTACTATGGCCCGCTCATTTCTGATAACATACGGGCGTTTAATGATATTTCTATCCATTTTAGCCATACAACATGTTATTGACATACGAGTAAGATACGTGTACCTACCCCGTTGTTTGTGAGGAATGTCCGCCAGTAGAGTCCCAACTGTGAAGATAAGACGGATGTACAGTATAGACATGTTGGTGGTGTGTGGAAGTAGTGCCACAAGTAACAGATACTAGCACTGGTGTACAGTGTATGTAATTATACTTCCGGCTGTGCTGATATGCTCGCTCTTAGTTTGCATTAATAAAATATGACTGGATATGTACGGCTTGATGTATGCCACCAAGACAGGTATCTAGAGAAGTAGGTCGTGTGTCACACATACTTTTAGCAGATTGTGGTGTTGGGTGACAGTGTAGCTTTGTTGATTGTATGATTGTGTCTGTGTAGACATGACATTCAAAAGACCTGGATATTCACTACAGGGTATATGTCGCTCAAATCATTACCCAACAAACTCGGTCGTGAGTCACATGTAGTGTTGGGCGTTTGGGGGCACTTACCGACTGCACTTACTGATTGTCCGATATGTGGCTGTGTAAACATGATATAGTCAAATACCCATTTATATTATTACCAAGAGTCACTATATATTCATACAGAACAGGTTTAGCGCGACTTGTGCTATTTTTCTAAGACTAGTCTCCATACAGACTTGTAGAACTCTTCAATATGCCAGCCTCCAATGTTGAAGCAGTGAAGGGGAACTTCTCGTGTTTCACAACATATCACAACATGTTAATGAAGAAATAGAGCATATGCATTTGCATTTGCGTACAGCAAACAACAAAAGGATGAAATCCATTGAGCTCAGGCTTTTTATCATTACATATGCGAAATCCTGAGTTATATGACAATGGTATGAATATTTCCGGCCATTAGCATGGTTTGATTGGATCACATTTTACAAAACACAGTCGGTTGTTTGAGTTTACAACGTGGACAAACCTAGCCCAAGCTCACAAATGAGTTGTGATGAAAGCATTATACTGAGTCAGAATGTAATGTAATTATAAAGGCTACTCAAATATTTAGTGAAGTCACCATGCTCATTTTCCCTTATATCGATGCCTGAACATGTGTGTCTGTTTCTCTGAGTCTGTGTGTCTGTGTCTGCGTGCTTATGTGTCTCCATGTCTGCGTGTTCTTTTTCAAATTCCGACCTCGCCACTGAGACACCAAGCTGCGGTTTAACATGGACACAGTCCACTGACTCCACTAAGCCGAGCAGATTTTGTTTTATCTCCTGATCCCGAAACTCATGCATTGGTCACGCAACGAACCATCGTTAAGTATACTGAGTCAAAACGAAACTGCACATTCTTTCTTCAGGGCACTATAAAAGAACAAGAGATGGTAAGATGGTTAAATTGTTATTATTTCATTGCTGAGATCTGTGTGATGTACTCGATACACTGACAGTGCTATAATCAGTTCCATTAGGCTACACCGCCGTTCCAAAACATGGGTATACAGAATGTCAAGTCACAAGAATAAAAATGCAAAATTTCTCAGTTCAATATCGTGTATGGCCACCCCGCGCATTCACCACTGCCAAACACCGTCTCCTCATCGACTGCCTGATGCTTGTGAAGACGTGGTTGGGGATTCAGCGCCATTGCTCTTGCAAGACAGCGACAAGTTCCTGCAAATTCTGAGGTTGGTTCCTAAGACCACCAAGCCTTCTCCCAAGTGCATCCCAAACGTGCTCTATTGGATTAAGGTCAGGGGACCTCGATGGCCAGTCCATGACGTTGATTCCAGCGTTCTGAAGGAAATTTCGTGTCAACATCGCTGGAACTGTAGACCTGGGCCATGAGCCGCCATGAAAGGAACGAGTTCAGGGGTGAGCACCTGGTCGCGGTAAGCAGCAGCTGTGAGGTTTCCACGGATGACCAGAAGTCAGGAACGGTTGTTCCCACAGAAAGCACCCCACACCATGCAACTTCCGCCCCCGAATCTGTCGACTTCCTGTACACAACATTGGGCATACCGTTCACGACGTCGTCTCCAGACTCTATGCCTGCCGTCCGCGAATCTGAGGGTATACCTGGATTCATCGCTAAAGACGACTCGATTCCAGTCTCTCTGGGTCCATCAGAGGTGACGTTGGGCCCACAGCAGACGTTGACGTTGATGAAACGGCGTCAATATTGGCCCACGATATGGACGTCGAGAATGGAGATTGGCAGCCCGCAACCGATTTCGAATGGTCTGTGAGGACAGTCGACCTCTAAACATCTCAGCCTTGGTTCGTGTAGCCGGCAGAAATTGTCACGTAGGTGACGTAGGACGATTTGACGGTCTTCTACTTGTGACGTCACACGTGGACGACCCGAACTTGGGCGATCAGAACTGGTGCCAGTTTGTTGTAGACGACCTCGCAAGTCATATACAGTACGACGGCTGCATCCCATTGCTCTTGCGACGTCAATAACTGATCTTCCCGCTTGCAACATGCCAACGGCACGTTAACTTTGCACATTTGACAATCGTGGCATTTCAAGTACCGTTAGAACTGTGGTTTAAAAGTGTTTTTTCAATTCTTGAGGCCAATGCAAACACGTGCATATGAAGAAAACCTCGATGCAAGGATCACGTGATCGACTGCACGTGCAAAACCTGATTTGGCACTAACGTCATTTGCACGAGGAGTGGATGGGTTTGTGTGGGTTTTGCTAACGTCTTTCTAGAGTCGAAAGATAGGGATCCCACTTGGGATACATAGATGTATCATCAGAGAAAGATTATTCATTATTTTTTTCAAATTACATTTTGTGAAGTTTCTGTTTTGACTCAGTATATAAATAATGCAGTCGGACTTCTAAGCTCCGACCTTCTCTGGCCACACACCAGACCTTGGCCATGAAGACTGCATTTGGTCGTTCGGTGTAACCTGCAGTCGGCAGGGAAACATAGAGAATCATGAAGGTTATCGTGTATTCAAACACGATGAAAACAAAACGAATATTGCTTGCTCTCAGTATTGACAGATCTAATTTATCTGCCTGCGATACACTCGCAATACTCGATATATATTCAATATCCATATTGACAAACATATCATATAACCTCCAAGCCATATTCATCACATTTGTTGTAAACGCATCATATATGATATGTGTTCAATGCTTATATTAGTGGCAATAACCGCTCTGATCCGTACACGGTATATGTTTGGCTGCACTCGAGTCACACAATATACACTCTATATTCACACTAGTACAGACAAACAGCTCCTCGTCATCCACAGATATGTACCCACCATTACCTGACTGCAGCATGTCGTCAGTACGTCGATAAATCTGGATTATGTCACTGGCAACGTTTGGGTAATTCATTTCAGCCAATATACTGCCAGTCTGAAATATTCTAGTGGACATGCGTAAGACCATTTAACACCCTGACCTCGTCACTTCCTTCCTGGCAGATGTTTACAAGTTTACTGGATATATTTGTTGTATTCTCATAACTGCCAGTTGCTTTTTCTACAAGGGAAACACCGAGTTGTGATGCAGAACTCACTTCCGGGTAGAGTTATCTACCCGGGTTGTTACAGGCGGAGTTTTCCTGGCTGGTTGTCTGGTATAATACACTTTACAGCAAACGCCGATTCCGATTGGTGGACCGCTTATTGGTTTATTTAAGACTAAGAAAAGTGGAACATTTAACTAATTTACCACTTCAGTGTACGGACTGTAGCTAATGGTTCGATTCCGATTAGACGATTTCCATGAGGGTCGTTCAAAAAGAAGTCGGCCAAACTATATTCTCGATGTCCAATGTTTCAAAGTTTCCATTTTATTTTGATGGAATCAAAGCCAAATCCAACATTTCACATACGTGTATGTGGGTAATGTAGTTAACATGATATTAGTGTCTTCGGTGATGGTAGTGTTGTGATATAATAGACTCTCGGAGATTCTCTCAAACTGAAGGACGGGTTTGTATAACGGAGTCCGTCCGTGAAATCAAGTTTTGCTTTGTAAGAGTTGTACAATTATTGCAATTAATAAACAATGTGTACTTAAATCAATTCAGCTGCAGTCACTTGCATGCATTATAACACTCAGTGTTTGCTGAGATTCTCAGATTTAGTCAGTCGTCATATTCTGAGCATCTGTTGAACAACAAAGGACAAACTTTCGTAAAGATCTGTTGAAGGTAGAAGGGACACAAACTCAAATATAAAACGTCACAGTACAATATTGGTTGTCCTAAAAAAAACCTCGAATATGCCCGTTCCTGATGCTTCAACAGATAGCCTTTCATCACCGTCTTGGGCCTCCCAGTAGGTGTCAGGAAGGGAGATTGTTCCACACTTCTGTGAGAACTTTGCCGAGTTCTTTATAATCGTCGGATGGACAGGGCATTGCTAGAGGGTGACCTCCAGCGCATTCCACATGTGTTGAGTAGAGCTGATGTCTGATGACCGGACTGGCAACTCCATGGGACAATGATCTCCTGCTCTGAGAAGCCATCACCGACCCTGGTATGATGAGTTCGTTCGTTATCTTCGATATCTTCGAGCTTGAAATCCGATTGCATCAATATACAGAGTCACTACACACCCAGAATGTGCACTGTTGTCCTCGTACCTGTGGCAGGACTGGTGATCGGCTCTTCCATCCCTACTGACACTTCACTAAATCATTACTGACACCACTATACTTCAACCATATTATATTATGACATACTTGGTAGATCGGACTAATGCTGTTCTCTCTATCTTTATGTACATCTTTCCACGTGGTCACCAAATAGATTTGTATGTTCACTGAGAAAATATATTGCTTTTTCAGGTTTGCGGAATATTTAATTAAATATTCGATAAAGATGACACAATCATAACATACATGATTTGAATTTCTCAACAGTGTCATGGAACCTTATATTGAGAAGTAATGTGTATTCAAAGAAAATAACAAAGCAAAGCAAAGTAATGCTCTCTCTTCATCCGCAGCTGAAACCGTTTGGCTTTGTGCTTATTTCATTTGTCAGGACCTGAAATGTAGAAAACTTAAGGTAATTAAACCTCCAAATACCGCTTCAATTGAACATATCACAAAATGTAAACGTATTATACTCGAACAGAAGAGAAAGCCTAAGTTTTGGGTTACTGCTGTTGAAACATTCAAGAACGCAGTTGATCCTTGACGGTAACAACAACTTTAATCACCAGGAGTGTTTCATGGTTTGTTTACCTTGAGAATGTTCCCCAGTGTTCTGGTATGGCGATGCCCTGATGGACTCATAGGTCACAGGGGGAGTCTCTGTCACGCTTTCATAGGTACTTGTATCTGCTGCAGCATCCGCTGAAGATAGAATTCCTTACATAATTTATAACCAAATACAAATCTATGAAATGGCTCTCCCACAAGCTGAAGCTGACAATACATCTACGTGAAAACACGAGTCTCAACAATATTGAGTAAATACATCATCTACCTTTTGTATTCTCATAAATCTTCAATTGTGTGTACTGTTGTTTTTCTGATTCCTCCTCCACATTTGAATACTGCGATGGAGCCGTGATTTGATCTGAAACACATCGTAATATTTTAGTGCTAACAGATCCAGAGACAAGTGTTATACCAACTAAACAGAAACATCCAATAACCAGAACATACCTAGAGATGAATATCCTCTGTTGTCCATTTCCACAGGGTCAGGATGGCTGGAGCTACAAAACAGCATCAGGTCATTTTCAGACATTTGAAATAAAAGAATCGAGGGATAAACCTCAGAATGTAAAATGTAATGAATCATCTTAATTAACCTTTCGTAAGTTACAACCTTATTTCTTAGTTTTACCTGATCCATGCAATGTTTCTGTGAACTATATTGACATATGGATTACCTTTTTCGTGCAGCTCCTGGAAAATAGGAATAGTTATAATGTCATGGAGTGTGAAACACACTTCACAAATATATTGATGTCACATCAGTCATAAGCAAAATGGAGAGAGAAACAGATGACCTTTCTGTAAATTACCGTGCGTGGAAACTACAACCATACATACATAAACTCACATTAAAGTGTAAATGTATTACCATCAATCAATATACGAAATATTGACATCCTCTGATTTCTTAAATCTTCGGTGGTGTCAAGGAACCTACATGTGGAAAAGCACCTACTGCCTGCAAGGTACACTATGTACCTTTGAGAATGTTTCCAAATCTGTACCCCTTTCTGTACAGCACCATTAGGACAATCCCTCCAATGAGCAGGGTAAGAAGAATGCCTCCTACTGTCGCTCCTGCTGTTACCCCTGTACTGATACACGACGCTTCAAGCCTTAGCTGGTCTGGTGGGTCTAAAATGCAATTAAAACGATCATACAGACGGCTGATACTGTCCAATTTTCGCTGCCCCACACAAATCATTAGTGTTTGTGCCAAGCTACACACAACGTTTTCTCAACGTTTCTGGAAGGTTGTACATTGGTAACGTCATGATACAACATTGTCACAACATTATTATGACGTCAGTGTATAACGTTAATTCACACCGATACAGCAACATTACATACGCACGTTGTCAGAACGTCGTGTATCGACTATTACACGCCGTTATGTTTCATCGTTTGTGAAACTTTGAAGCGACGTAAACTGTCGCTTTACCGAAAATAGCAAGAACAAAAGCGTACATCGAATAATTCATAATTTCTTCAGAAAACAAGACTGTAGTGCATTATTTACCTTTAATATTCCACTTTGGGATTTCCATCCCATAAATATACTGAAGGCACAGACATGTAATTTCTATCTGACAACTTTAATATCACGTCATGTGGAACGTTATATCACAACGTTATAAAACCGTTGAACATTTACGTTGGGGAACGTTATGAATGAGGCTCCTCGCTACTTTACGATAACAACGTTTCTTACCATTTGGTGGCACGATAGAGTTTCTGTAAACCCTCTAGGAACAAAGGTGTTTATTCGAAATCCACTTTGAGATTCGGTCTTCACTAAACAGCTACACATGCTACTCTTCAAGCGGCGGGTTATACTACAAACGGCGCAGGTTAAATTCCAAAGATGAGTGAAAACTATAAAACTCATTTTCATTTTATTGTCTGCAATATGCCAGTGACATGGTCAATATTCCACCAGGCAATGCAGTGACACGATAATCAAGTCAAGCAAATCAGCGAGTCTGACCACCAGGGCCCCGTTCCTCAAAGCGATCGTAGCGCTACGACAGTCGTAAGTCTATGTTAAAGTATGGGAGTTACGATCACCTTAGCGCTACGATCGCTTTGAGGAACGGGGCCCTGAACCATTCAGTCGCCGTTTACAACAGGCAGGGGTTAATGAAGACCAGTCCTTCCCTAGTTCCCAAAGGGGTTCATTCCAAGTGTTATTCACGCACAGCCTCATCACATCAAATCCCGACATAAATGTTTACTGTAACTCCGAAAATTTGCTAAATGATACGTTTTAATCAACGTTGATGGACGTACTAGCATTTACCCCCTTATATCTGATGATGAAATGGTATTTATACTCATAAACGTTTCACGCTTTACATCAGCTATACTACATTTAATTTATCCAGCTATATGACCATTTGCGTTCCCTTTATGTTCTTACCACCAGCAGTCACAGCTTCTGTCAATACATTTCCATGAGAATCCCCGTAGTCATTTCTAGCTTGTAGTCGGAATATGTAAATCTCTCCAGGTATAAGCCCGGTCACTTCTACCGCCATCACCTCACCGGGGTCATCATAGGATTTGTACACAGTCCACGTTCTTGTAGCAAACTGAAGATACTCAATGACAAACGTCTGAGTGCGTCCACCATTGAACCCAGGCAGCCAATACAACCATATTGACGACGTTGTTGCATTATCCAGATCTCTAAACTGTGTAGGTGTCTGTGGTGGTCCTTGCAACAAATTAAGATGAAAAAACATCCCGTAACTATTGATATCATAAGTTCATAAGTTGAAATAAATCAAATGAAGGTTAAATGGAAACAAATTTGAAAAAGATGTCACCAGATGAATTTGGTCAGCTTCAATAGTAAATCTGAAATCATAACACACCATAATGATTTTAAAGTTGTAATCCCAACTAGTAACACACCTACATGCAGCACACTGACTGTGTATGTCGCTGACCCGCCCACAATATTGTCCACTGTAAGATAGTAGTCCCCAAAGTCCTGCTGTTGGAGGTTAGTAAGGTGTAGTCTGGCAGTGACTGAGATGTCTGTGACAGGGCTGGAGGAACCAGTGAGGTACTGGCTGGTGCTGATGGATCTACTCCAGGTGAATGTAGGAAGGGGGTAGGCCAGGACTGACACAGATAGAGTCACGTCACCAACCAGTGTAGCGGCGTACTTGAGTTGCTGGGACACTGAGTCATCAAGTCGAGGTGAACCTGGTTAAACGTAGATAACAACATCCACAATGGCTCGGGGACGACTACTAGCCTGGTCACACAGGAGGGGAAAGAACAAATTGACAGCTGGTAATGAGGCTGATTCAGTAGATCAAATAGCAGGTTTATGTACGTACTCCAAAACAATAACAGTGAAATTGTTCTTCATGACTTGTTATGCTTAAGTTCTTTTTGTTGTTGTCATCTCACGATACTCTACATTGCAGAAATATAACACACACACACACACACACACACACACACACATATATATATATATATATAAGTAGCAAATCAAAAATAGAAGGATACCATAAGCATTTCATTTGATTAATTTAGAAGAATCTCCTTCACTTGACAAACTTAGCTACAGATAATAGCAATATCTAAAACCATAAATGACAATAATCACAACATAACCACGCGAACATATTTTCCAAACACATTACGTGTAAATATATCCAACATTAATTTTGATGAAATACAAATTGCTTACATTTGACCAGCAGCTCCACCCTCTGGGTGACAGGTGCCCCGATGTTGTTGGTGGCAGTACAGGAGTAGTTCCCTCTTTGTCTACAGTCTGCTGGCTCCAGTCTGTATATTTTTGTCAGGGAGTTATCTGCCCTTGCAAACGCCTCAGTTCCATTTAGAAGCGTGATTACTGACCTTGGATTACTGTCAATCTGGCAGCTAAGTGTCACTGTATCAGACTCGTTAACTGTCACTGAGCCGCTGTGAGAGTTGGCGGTAAACATGCTTATGTCGGCTGGGTCTGATAAATGAGAACCATTGCATCATTGATATGGCATTGACATGTCTGAACACTGAATTCAATATGCGGTTTTCTGAAAGTGGAAAAAACTGTTTTATTTACCTATCATACGGCAACATATTTATGTTTGGATAGAGTGCATATGACTGTAAATCTTTGTAAAATAGTTTACAATCGAATTGAGTTAAATAATTACTGAACGGGTACATGGGCTGCACGTACGACTGTCAGTATTTCAGCTCATGTACTTGCACAGAATAATAACGAGGACTATCGCAAGAGTAGAATACTAATATATATGCTTACACCAAATATAGATACACTTACCATAACACTTGTGTCCACTGTAGATTTGGATACTTATACGGAAGATGAACACTGACTGCAACACTGTCACCAGTGTAGACTATATACTTACACTGAACATCAACACTGACTGTAACACAGTCACTAGTGTAGACTATATACTTAAACTGAACATCAACACTGACTGTAACACTGTCACCAGTGTAGACTATATACTTATACTTAAGATTACAAAATGACTGTAACACTGTCACCAGTGTAGACTATATACTTACACTGAACATCAACACTGACTGTAACACTGTCACTAGTGTAGACTATATACTTACACTGAACATCAACACTGACTGTAACACTGTCACCAGTGTAGACTATATACTTACACTGAACATCAACACTGACTGTAACACTGTCACCAGTGTAGACTATATACTTACACTGAACATCAACACTGACTGTAACACTGTCACCAGTGTAGACTATATACTTACACTGAACATCAACACTGACTGTAACACTGTCACCAGTGTAGACTATATACTTACACTGAACATCAACACTGACTGTAACACTGTCACCAGTGTAGACTATATACTTACACTGAACATCAACACTGACTGTAACACTGTCACCAGTGTAGACTATATACTTACACTGAACATCAACACTGACTGTAACACTGTCACCAGTGTAGACTATATACTTACACTGAACATCAACACTGACTGTAACACTGTCACCAGTGTAGACTATATACTTACACTGAACATCAACACTGACTGTAACACTGTCACCAGTGTAGACTATATACTTACACTGAACATCAACACTGACTGTAACACTGTCACCAGTGTAGACTATATACTTACACTGAACATCAACACTGACTGTAACACTGTCACCAGTGTAGACTATATACTTACACTGAACATCAACACTGACTGTAACACTGTCACCAGTGTAGACTATATACTTACACTGAACATCAACACTGACTGTAACACTGTCACCTGTCACCAGTGTAGACTATATACTTACACTGAACATCAACACTGACTGTAACACTGCCACCAGTGTAGACTATATATACACTGACTGTAACACTGTCACCAGTGTAGTAACATCAACATCAACACTGACTGTAACACTGTCACCAGTGTAGACTATATACTTACACTGAACATCAACACTGACTGTAACACTGTCACCAGTGTAGACTATATACTTACACTGAACATCAACACTGACTGTAACACTGTCACCAGTGTAGACTATATACTTACACTGAACATCAACACTGACTGTAACACTGTCACCAGTGTAGACTATATACTTACACTGAACATCAACACTGACTGTAACACTGTCACCAGTGTAGACTTCATGCTTACATTGAACATTAACACTGACTGTAACACTGTCACCAGTGTAGACTATATACTTACACTGAGCATCAACACTGACTGTAACACTGTCACCAGTGTAGACTATATACTTACACTGAACATCAACACTGACTGTAACACTGTCACCAGTGTAGACTATATACTTACACTGAACATCAACACTGACTGTAACACTGTCACCAGTGTAGACTTCATACTTACATTGAACATTAACACTGACTGTAACACTGTCACCAGTGTAGACTATATACTTACACTGAACATCAACACTGACTGTAACACTGTCACCAGTGTAGACTATATACTTACACTGAACATCAACACTGACTGTAACACTGTCACCAGTGTAGACTATATACTTACACTGAACATCAACACTGACAGTAACACTGTCACCAGTGTAGACTATATACTTACAATGAACATCAACACTGTCCGCAACACTGTCACCTTTCCCGTGTGTTTTCTTTTTTGACTGACATATGTAGGAGCCTGTCTTGGATCTGTCAGCTTGATAGTGTAGACTATATCCACCCTTAAGGACTGAGGGCGTTGGTAGCTATACACACAACTATCCAGTATTCTAACAATGATACTTACACTGTACATCCAATGTCACCTCCACAGAGTCAGATCTCACTACAGATGTCTCCCTCCCTCATGAAGCCTGGGTGCTGGTAGCTGTACACACATATCTCCAGTATTCTAACAATGATACTTACACTGTACATGCACTGTCATCTCCCTAGACTCTGACTGTGGTAAAGCTGCCCCCACACAAGGACTGAGGGTGTTGGTAGCTGTACACAAATATGTCCAGTATTCTAACAATAATACTCACACTGTACATCCAGTGTCACCTCCACAGAGTCAGATCTCACTACAGATGTCCCCCCAATAAAGACTGGGGGTGCTGGACAGATGTCCCCCCCATAAAGACTGGGGGTGCTGGTAGCTGTACACACATATCTCCAGTATTCTAACAATGATACTTACACTTTTCATCCACTGTCATCTCCCTCGACTCAGACTGTGGTAAAGCTGTCCCCCCACAAGGACTGAGGGTGCTGGTAGCTGTACACACATATGTCCAGTATTCTAACACTGATACTTACACTGTACATCCACTGTCACTTCCACAGAGTCAGATCTCACTACAGATATTCCCACACAAGGACTGAGGGTGTTGGAAGCTGTACACACATACGTCCCTGCCTGTGATCTCCGTATGTTATTGATGGTCAGAGTAGATCCAGTCTGAGGAGTAAAGCTGCTGTCATCTTTCTTTGTCCACGCCACGGCTGCTACAGGGTTGGCATCCACAGAGCAGGTTATGTTGAGAGTCTGTGACTCCCTGACAGGTGTGGACTGGGGAACTGACACTGTAGGTTTGTCTGGAGACACATACATGCACATACTTGTAGAAATCGTGGCTTCATAGTTACGTAGGTTCAACTACATTTACCAAAGTGCGTAATGGTATCAGTCTGTCTAGCACATAAATGATTGGCTGTAAACCAACTAAACCATGTGTGTGTCACAATTCCAAAACTAACTATAATGTCACCTGTTTAGGATTGATGTGATACAGGTATAGATGCTTACAACACCACTGGAGGCATTGTTAAAGTGAAAGTACGTATATTGAAGCTATCAGATAAAATGTTATTTGATTGTAACATGAGGTATATTATAGTTTTATGAAAGTGCACAATACACTTTCGGTTATCCACGTGATCTTCAACCTGTGTTCTCGTGGACTGGTCTGTGAATGCATATAATGCGCAATCCATGGACCTACAAGCTATTTCATGATGCAAACATTCACGTTCTTAAGCTCCTACCAGCACATGTATAGCTTCCCCAACACAAACACATCTTTGTCTTTCAGTAGTGTAATCATGTTACTTACACTGCACCTCCACTGTGACAGCTACCACACTAGGCGTCCCCACTGAGTTCCTTCCAGCATATGGATAGCTTCCCCAACACACACACATCCTTGTCCTTCAGTAGTGTAGTCATGTTACTTACACTGCACCTACACTGTGACAGCTGACACACTAGACGTCCCCACTGAGTTCCTCCCAGTACATGTATAGCTTCCCCAACACACACACGTGCGCACACACACACACATCTTTGTCTTTCAGTAGTGTAGTCATGTTACTTACACTGCACCTCCACTGTGACAGCTGACACACTAGACGTCCCCACTGAGTTCCTCCCAGCACATGTATAGCTTCCTCCCCTGCTCCTGGAGACAGGACTCAGACTGTACTCTCTGCTTGTTGCTGGTGAGATAGGAGAACCATTGTGTGTCCAGATGTAAGACGTCACTGCTGGGTTGGCTGCCGTTACTTGACAGATCAGTTGAGCATTGGGCTGCCCTACATAGACACTGTGTGGTTGACATGTGGGGCTCAGTGTTGCCTCAGGGGCATCTGCATGTATAAGGAAGATTCATATATTTGTGGATCACTTCTTGAACATATTAAAACCATTTGAACTTGTATTTTCAGGCTCTGGCAAGCAATATAAAATACACGAATTACATCATCAAGAAGACAACATATCTAGTAATGAATCGTACCACCTTGCACCATACATTACAATTCGCGTTGTCAAATCAGCCTCATCGTACGCTATTCGTTTTGATTATCTTGGACTCAGCTATGATTACGTACATTTTAATTAAACTATTGGAGCAAAAGGTTTTTTTTTAATGTATATATTTTTATATGTTTTTATTTCTAAAAGATACACGTTAAATATAACAGGCAATCCATATCGAATACACACATACATACAAACCAGCTCTTTAGTTGCAGTGATCATGAAAGCGTACAGCACTCATTATCTGATAATGTATTGAATACATATGCAGTTGCAAACCATCTGTCAAGTCATGTTGTGTTGTCATGGAAATGTACAGTAATCATTGTCTGAGTAATGATAGTATCTGATTAATAATAGTGCATCATACATACATGACATACATACATACATACATACATACATACATACATACATACATACATACATACATACATACATACATACATACATACATACATACATACATACATACATACATACATACATACATACACACACATACATACATACATACACACACATACATATACATACATACATACATACATAGAAACATACATACATACATATACACATAGAGACACACACACCGACACATACATACATACATACATACACACACATAAAAACATACATACATACATACACAGACACACAGACACACACAAATACACATACACACATACATTCATACACACACATAAATACACACACATACATACATACACACATACATACATACATACATACATACATACATACATACATACATACATACATACATACATACATACATACATACATACATACATACATACATACATACATACATACATACATACATACATACATACATACATACATACATACATACATACATACATACATACATACATACATACATACATACATACATACATACATACACACACACATACATACATACATACATACATACATACATACATACATACATACATACATACATACATACATACATACATACATACATACATACATACATTACATACATACATACATACATACATACATACATACATACATACATACATAGTCATGAATGTGTACAGTAATCATTATCTGAGTAATGATAGTATCTGATTAATAAAAGTACATCGTCATATAATTATTTTATGTGGGACAACAATACGTCTAGGTAAACTTTGCCTATTACTTATTATTCTGCTAGGAGAGTGTGGAGAGATGACCAAAATGTAAAAAAATTGCTTGGTCAGTGTGTGAAAAACTGCACTCAAACAATAGGTGCCGTACCGACTCTCGTGTCTGTTTACAAAATGCGCATAATGGTGATTCTTTAATTCCAATCTATGTAAGTAAGTATTGTTACACTATTCTGAGTAATCTTTTATTGGAAATATTTCAAATTTACACTCTGTGTACATCTATTGGGCATTAAATTTATATTCTCCCATTCATTTGGGGAAAATCGTCTTCCTAATATTTTATCCCATTTATGTTGATCTGTTGTTTTAACAAAGGTAAAGTCGCATAATATTTGGTAATAATATTTACTTTTCTTTCCATTTCTCACAAAACTTATATTGAATGATAAAATAGGATATACTTGTTTATTTGGAAGCATTTTAACAGACATATTTTTCTTCTTGAAGTAGTCAAGTACTGCATTCTTAATGCTAAGGTATTCAGGGAAATTAGTGTCAATACAGAAAATGCTTTTAATATATTCAAGGGAGTAAATGATACATTTTGATTTATAATAATATGACTCAGAAATATAATTCCCTTTTCCTCCCATTTCTTGAAACAAACCGGTTTTCCTCCTATTAAGATGTTATAATTACACCATATTGATTGGCTTAATATATCCTTTCCCTCAGATACCCTTTGGTTGCCAATGTTTATACACTCTGACTATGCCGTCAGTACATCTATCCAATTTTTTTGGTGATTTACGGTAGTATATTTTTGATAATATATTCTCAATCAGCCGTCCATAGCCTTGACATATTTGGAATGTATATTGAAGCATTATTTTTCCATAATATATTCTCATTCAATAAGCTTTTAATCCACATCAACATTTGTGCTTTAATAGTATTTATTTTATAATTGGAACATTAACAATATTTTTTACATTTGGAACAAAAGCATTTGTTGGTTATACTTGGAAAGCATGAAATCGTACATATACGCATGAGATGGTCTTTCTTTACCATGCTAAACATGCAGGCTATTTTTGGGTGAATCAGCGGAGACATACGCCGACGTATGGCAATTAAATTGGTGTATGCCGCAAGAATCAAGTTACGAAACATAATCTCGTCATAGTCATGAGGAAAGTGATATCGGACAGCACCCTCCATCGTGATTCAGGCTCGGTTGCTTGCTGCAAAGAATAAGCACTACTACGGAATATGGAGAAACTTGATCTCACTCACCGACTGGAACTACCGTGCCTTCGTGATGCATTATTGGCAAAGGCCATCCCCATTGTACCAACGGCACTGAGGGCAATGTTTGGAACACATTGGGTGTTTCATAATATAACGAGTGTTGGTAATATGTCATCTGTAGAATAACCCACTGGACAGGTTTCTCATCCACAGCAGTCTCAGACTGATGCCTCTCAAGGAGAACCCTGCCATTCTCTCAAGGAGTGTGAGGGAGTTTAGTTTTACGCCGCTTTTAGCAACATTCCAGCAATACCACGGCGGGAGACATCAGAAATTGGCTTTACACATTGTACCCATTGGAGGTTCGAATCTGGGTCTTCAGCTTGACGAGCAAACGCTTTAGCCATTAGGCTACCCCATCGCCCCTTCTCTCAAGAGAACCCTAAAGTCATTCTAAACTTATAAAAAATATTTCAGCATCAAGCAATATGTCAAAAGTTTCATTATTTTTAAAAGTAAGACAAACCTAAGTTTTGGAAAATCACGCTATTTCAACAAATTGAGTCGGGGATTCAAAGAGAATCGAATTCGAAGAGTTGTTTATTTATGCAAATTTATACATATGGAGATATGCTTAATGATGTGCCTTCCAGATCCAAACAATAGGTTCTAAACGTTATACAGCAGGCTTTATTAGACAATACTCACACGTGACATCCACCGAGACACTTGAGCTGTCAACAGTCCCGTGTGTATTGGAAGCCTGACACTTGTAGGATCCTGTCTGTGACCTGTCAGCCATGGGGAGTGTCAGTGTAGCTCCATCACTGTGAGATGTCCCATTCTTGAACCACTT
Source organism: Haliotis rubra (assembly GCF_003918875.1). Lineage (NCBI taxonomy): Eukaryota > Metazoa > Mollusca > Gastropoda > Lepetellida > Haliotidae > Haliotis > Haliotis rubra. Next base: position 68,771 of record NW_025765607.1, on the reverse strand, counting down.
GTATGTACAGGCAGGTTTGCAGGTGATTGAACACAAGATACTTGGTACACTCTCTTGACCTTCCCTCCTGGTGTAGGACAGAGTGGAGGGTTGTAGTACCACAGCATAGGGGCCATCTGCCAGAAAAGAAGAACAGTGAAACAGATTAAACCAATGTGTGTACACACAGATGGCTGAACACGAGATGCTTGGTACACTCTCTTGACATTCCTTCCTGGTGTAGGACAGAGTGGAGGGTTGTAGTGCCACAGCCAGGGGGCCATCTGCCAGAAAAGAAGAACAGTGAAACAGATTAAACCAGTGTATGTACACACAGGTGGCTGAACACAGGATACTTGGTACACTCTCTTGACCTTCCCTCCTGGTGTAGGACAGAGTGGAGGGTTGTAGTGCCACAGCCTGGGGGCCATCTGCCAGAAAGGAAGAACAGGGAAACAGATTAAACCAATGTATGTACACACAGGTGGCTGAACACAGGATACTTGGTACACTCTCTTGTCCTGCCCTCCTGGTGTAGGACAGAGCGGAGGGTTGTAGTACCACAACATAGGGGCCATTTGTCAGAGAGGAAGAACAGTGAAACAGATTAAACCAATGTATGTACACACAGATGGGGGAACACAGGATACTTGGTACACACTCTTGACCTTCCCTCCAAAACATGATTATTCAGAAAGTGTTCGGTAAAACGTTTTGTCTTCGGCAGCCAATCCCCGTCATGTTGGGGTCCAGCAGGGACTGGTTTGAGTCAGACATTTTCCTAAGATTTAAATTGTTCCTATGTCATGTCTTTTTTTTAAGGAGTATATATATGCTCTTACCGCTGCATTAATGATTGATCTTCAGTAACCTTTGATTGACACATTTCAGCGTATCTCAATTGCGTAGATCGATCATGATGTTGATCACTGGATTGTCTGGTCCATACTTGAGTATTTACAGACCGAGTGTGGCGTAAATCGATATTCACTCACTGATGATTTTCTAACCTTCCAATTTTCCCCCACATCCAAAATGAAATGTAAGAAAATGAATGAAAATATATATTAAAAATATTCAAACCCGTGCGGAGGTATCAGTGAAATCCATCATAATATCTTAAAGTATAACCGTCAGAATAGCGATCAAGTACCCCATGCACCTTCTCTGCAAGGCGGCTTAGTTTTAATGTAGAATAGTGGTATGAATTTCCTTAGACCCACATTGTGGCTCCATGTTGTACACCTGGCTCCACTCGGACTCCGGACCCTGACTTTCTCTCGCTCTACATCTGTAGCTGTGACTGTCCCGGGAAGTCACTGTGAAGGTGTAGGGGGAACCAGTGGAGGTAACTGTGATGTCAGTGTTGTCACGCTGCCAGGTGTAGGTCAAGGTCAGACCATGGTCAGCTGGGACAGTGACAGAGGTGGAGCTGCAGGTCAAGGTCACTTGTCCTCCAAACACAGGGGATGGTGGTCCACTGAGAGTTGGCTTGGTGGGTTGACCTGAAAATGTTCAAGTGTCGTTCAAGTATACTGAGCATATCTCTCATACGGTTGTGAATACATGAGTTGAAAGCGTTATGTTCAAAACTAGAAATAACTGAATTAATAAATAAATTACAAAAAACTGCGCTAACACAAGGACGGGAAAACACCGAAAACATCTGTCATATCTTGAAGACGTATGTTTGTGGTCTAACAATCTAAAACGCGAACGCAGCAAGGAAGGACTTTGTGAACGTTCTCTTGCTTAACAGGTTTTTGACATCACACCGTTGAACAGTTCAGTGTAACTTACAATTCGTGTTCTGTGAAAACATTTGACTTTTCAACGTTATACATCACTTCGTAGCAAACGTAAAGAAAGACTTGATGCCTTCATTCATGGTGCATTTGTTAATAAAAGTGGTGAGGATAGGTATACTTACATTTCTATATCAAAAGTTTCGGGGTATTTGGCGATAAAGAGAACGCAAGCAAGTGTAATCTGTAGTTTACTGGGAAAACTAAACTGACCGGCAAAAGAAGGTATACCAAAAGTTACCATTTCTCAAATTTAAAAGAACAATTTTTGTATGTAAATTATCCACTGAAACATGTCGCCCAAACGCAGCAATTTGATACCTGCAGTGAAATTCACGTGCACGTAGTGAATAAAACATCAAAGTTGTCAATTGTATAAACCATTACTTTGGGCCTCTGTCAGAGTTTCACATGCACTAAGGGTATAAAAGATAGTGTGCGGACAGGTTACACAGATATGCCACGACTATCATCAGTTGAACGTGAGAGGGCCATAGGTATGCTCCAGATGGGGTCGACACACGTTAACGTTGCGAGATCCTTCGGCTGCAGCCGTGGAGCCGTCAGTAGACTACTGCAACGTTACAGGCAGACGGGCCAGGCACAGGACAGACCAAGAAGTGGGACGCCGCGGGTAACAACACCAGCTGAAGAAAGGCATTTGAGGACGGTACGCATGTGAAACCGTTTCCTGACGGTAACGTCATTAACGGCGAATTCCCTTGATCGTGTCAGTCGATACAAGGTGGCTAGACGTCTTCGGCCAGCAGGTATCAGAGCCTACAGACCCTTCAAAGGACAGGTGTTGACCCCTGAAAACAGACGTCACAGATTGCGTTGGGCCCCAGTTGTTTGTCGTTGGCAGCGTCACGACTGGGCTCGTGTAATGTTCAGTGGCGAAAGCAGGTTTTCCCTATACAGCTCTGATCGACGTTTATACCTTCGTGGAGGTGAACGTTTGGCTGCTTGTTGTGTCCCAGAAGTTAGATCCTACGGTGGTGGGCGTGACATGGTTTGGGGAGCCATCTGTGGAGAAGTTATATTATTGTTGGGACTTTGATTGCAGAGAGGTATAGGGACTCAGTTCTGCATGCAATCGGCCTCCCGTTTCTTAAACAGCAGGCTAATCGTGTCGTCTTCCAACATGACAATGCACGCCCTCATACTGTGACCGATTTTCTGGAGAGGAACAACGTGAAACTATCTACCGTGGCCAGCACGTTCTCCAGACATATGGGATGCACTAGACAGACGTGTGCGGAAACGCCCTAACCCACTGACGTCTTCGGGTAGAAGGAGTGTGCGTGCCTGTATTGATGCAAGGAGTGGACATATATGATACTAGAGTGATGGCAGTGAACATGTATTGTGTGTAACGCAGTACCTGCTTATCCTCTATGTGAATGGAAGCTGGTTTTCAGGACCCCCAGTGAACTTGCGCATGTCTGACGCCACGTGTGTCTGTAGTATGCGTGTGATGTTTAGCTCAGGTTGAGGAAAGATGTTCTTAACACCACTGCATTATGTTTTGTGTGTCTTTGTCGTCTGGGTCAATGAAAATGGCCTCTTGAAAACCTTTCGCCTCTTGAAAACCTTGTATACTTTCTTTTGCCGGTCAGTTTATATATGAAATACAAGCCTTCTTCACCAGTACAGTCAACGTAAAATGTAAGGTAAACATTTAAACAAGAGGTAGCTCTATCCATGGACACGAGTTGGGCTCCTACCCTTTGGATGTGTTTCTTTAAGCTTATGAATCTGAATTTTGGCTTGGTTTGACAAAGTCAATACTAAGTAATTTGCCCAAACAGTACTTCCTCTCCAGGTGTATCGATGATGTAATATGTCGTTCAAGAATCATGAAATAGCCAATTCACATGCACAAATAAAACTCAGAGACATTGTATTTTACTGGTCAAAGTGAAATACAAGATTGTACCCTGTTCCTGTTTTAAGGGTTGTTTCCCGAGAGTGAGTGACACCTTTAATAGTATTTCTACATATAATAATTACCTGGATCAACCATGTTATTTTCCCTTATGTACATATGTATGTACCCTGTGATGAAGCCAAAATCTTTATGATCTTACTAACATGTAACATCGATGGAAATATTTCTGCTGCAATAATTCTCTACAACCGTATTCTGTGTCTAATGCTACGGCCACACGTATGCTAGTCGTGTTTATTACATGACTGGCAATTGAATGGCACTGTTACTATGTAATCTAAACATAATCCTCGCTTGTATCATGTAATGTAAGTAGTTCGGTGTCCTTGTTTTATTATTTGACAGACAAATGACTGACACTGTTGGTAACATTTCCTCACATACTCTTACCTAGAACAACCAGCTTCTGTCCACATTGAGGTATGATGTCAGATACTCCACCATACCCACAGATGTAGGTCCCAGCATCAGATCTGACAACACTACGGAGGTCAAAGGCCATGGCCTTGGGGTCAGCAGTTAGATTCCCGGTGTAGGTGACACGAGCTGTGTAGTTCCCCAGTATCTGGTTGTTATTGAGTGTGTTGGCCAGTAGTACTACAGCTCCAGATGGACTGATGACATACATGACAGTGAATCCCCCTGATACAGCTGGTACCTGCCACCTGAAGCTGGCTGTCTCAGACTCCCTCACTATCACAGGACTGGTCAGCTGAGACTGTACACCTGTGGAAACGTTGTGTTATATGCTCATGTGCGCAGTGATGACTTAACACTCAGTCTACGATGGATTTAAAGAGTGTCACGCAGTGTGTCAAACGTTGTTTAAATGATGTTCCGATAATCAAGCTTTCGACACGTTTTATGGCAGGCATAAGGAGGATATTCCAAGCATTGGCTCACAAAACTTATGTTGTGATAACGACCAAAAACTACGGGGTTTGTGTATTCAGACTTTTATATTGTCAACAAACGCGCTTATACCGACATCAGAGCAGAGAGATATCATCAAAATCCCATTATAGGTGATTGTGTTTTACATACAACGGCCTTGTACAACAAAGACAGTGAGAAATGGCAATGTATCTTTTATAAACAAGTATCACCAGTATCATGACCAGTTTGACCCATTACATCCTACAGTGTTTTCTGACTCGTTCGACAATTTCTGCAACTGCAATGCATGTATTCTGATATATCCCTACTGTATAGAAAGAAGCAGTTCTGAAACACGAACCTAAATGGTTTACAGTTTAACACTTGAAAATAGATATTTCTCTATGGACACTTCGCAAAGCATATGGAAAGTGCAGACATAAACTAAAACGAACCTTTTAACAATGGCCGTACATTAGTTTTAAACCCGAACTAAGATCCAAACATAGATTACACATTTAGTCAGTACTAGTGCCAGAGCCAGTTTACATTCAAATGCCTCTACTTCGGTTGATTGACTTCGTTCCCCAGATATTATTGCTCTGATTTCTATGGACGCCACGGACTGAGGAGGTGCACTGTTTCACCGAATCCTCTCGGAGAATGGAGAAAACACAACAACACAGTGTAGAGATTGTTGATTTTGTGCATTGGGCTAAATGTATTAGAAATGTAAAAAACGGATATTGTACTGGATCTGACCCGAACACATCGAGGAAAGTGGAAGTTAGTGGATAAGGTAAAACTTCACCTGTGTGTGTGTAAGAGTATTACAAAAACAGAATAAACCTACCAGTGATGACAATTCCGATAACATACATCATCAAACCCGCATGCAAAGTATCCATGACAAAACTGGTCGGATTGGTCATGTCTCTGTAAAGAAAACGATTTCTGGTTGAATTTAACAATCAGTATCATTATCACATGTCTGGTTTAATAGGGATATATGTTGTCTCTCTTTTTGGTTTCCCATAAAACCAATTCTTTATTTATTCATTCTTCTGTATTCTTCATTCTCTAAGCATGTGCAAAATGACGTTAAGCCAAACTCACTCTCTTATCCAAAGGTAACACGACAAGTCATCTGCCTTTGGTCTGTCGAAACTTACAGTTCAGCTTCCAAATTCAACGCACCTAATTCGATTCATCAAGTTTGAAACGTGGCCAGTTGTAAACACATCGATTCTATGCTGTCACTTTTCCAAATGTATTCCGTTCATCCGCAAATAATGGTATCAAACCAGATTATTGTTGTTCGTCAGGACATTTCAAAGTCCACTATCTGAGCCCCTGGTTGTCATTGGAAAGTGCCTCATGGGAAGTTATATCTTTATACTTGACTTGTACACTTGAGTTGTACACTGACACATTGATACACAAATTGAAACTCCACCACTTGTAGCATTCACCATATTCGTGAGCGACCTAAACGAAAACCGTTGCCCTGAACTGGCAGGATATGCTGGTGATATTTCTGTGGTAAAATGCAGATTAATCTCACCAGGCCGCCTTTGTGTGTGTAGTACAACCTTCCTGTGGGCCGTCTGTTTGTGTAAAGCTTTCAACAAGTCATGCAGCACTCATAATCCATATGTACATGCAACTGGTGTTCACCTGTGTAAACATACAGGTAGGCGTACTCTCGCTGGCATATTGCCAAGTGTGCTTCTGCTAGAAGTAATGGAGTTAAACGTAGAGTGTAATATAGATACCTACACCTCTTGTTTCATAACTCCCTGAAAGAGAACGCCAGCACCTGAAAATACGTACACTTAATATCCTATCCTAAACGTATCGAACCCTCTTGGATTCACTGTGTGCGACCACTGCTCTGTCTTTGCCTGGGTCTCCGTTTGGGCCGGGGGGTTAAAAGTACCCGGATGATTGTTGCATTGCCTAAAAACAACACTTACCTGGATTCAGCTGGTATGGTCTTCTAATTTGTATTTTATCCATGAAGCATCCTACCTACGTCTGGTGGAAACCTGAACACAGTGCACTAATAATATCACACATCATACTTCCTCATTGCTGTCGGGTAGGACGGGCTATATTTAGACCTAATATGTGGTAGCTCAGTGGGGACACATTCGTTCTATACTGATGTCATGCTGAAGTGATCCTTCAATAACAGAACATTTGCCTTATATCCGAATGCATTGTGTGGAGAAATGAGATTGCAAAGTCACCAACCAGTCTATATTGTAAAATCCCATTCATAATTAACTGGGTAAGTTTGCAACAAATCAACCCATGTCAAGGATTATCGGATGCACATTTCACGGTTGATATGTGTCATTGTATTTCATCCATATCCATTTTCTTACTACAAGAAAGCATCTAGCACCGTTGGATGTGGAATACCTCTACGTTTCCCTAATGGCGGGTCCCTCTTGACTATTGAATAGTGTCTCCTAGTTTGGTACGTTTACTTGATGTCTTTACAAACTTCAAGACCCGACACTGACTACGTGGAATACCTCTACGTTTACCGAATGGCGGGTCCCTCTTGACTATTGAATAGTGTCTCCTAGTTTGGTGTGTTCACTTGATGTCTTTACAAACTTCAAGACCCGACACTGACGATGTGGAATACCTCTACATTTCCCTAATGGCGGGTCCGTCTCGACTATTGAATAGTGTCTCCTAGTTTGGTAGTTTACTTGATGTCTTTACAAACTTCAAGACCCGACACTGACTACGTGGAATACCTCTACGTTTACCGAATGGCGGGTCCCTCTTGACTATTGAATAGTGTCTCCTAGTTTGGTATGTTTCCTTGATGTCTTTACAAACTTCAAGACCCGACACTGACTACGTGGACTACCTCTATGTTTCCCGAATGGCGGACCCCTCTTGACTATTGAATAGTGTCTCGTAGCTTGGTATGTTTACTTGATATCTTAACAAACTTCAAGACCCTACACTGAAGATGTGGAATACCTCTACGTTTACCGAATGGCGGGTCCCTCTTGACTATTGAATAGTGTCTCGTAGGTTGGTATGTTTACTTGATGTCTTTACAAACTTCAAGACCCGACTCTGACGATGTGGAATACCTCAACGTTTTCCGAATGACGGGTCCCTCTTGACTACTGAATAGTGTCTCCTAGTTTGGTACGTTTACTTGATGTCTTTACAAACTTCAAGACCCGACACTGACGATGTGGAATACCTCTACGTTTCCCGAATGGCGGGTCCCTCTTGACTATTGTAAAGCGTCTCCTAGTTTGGTATGTTTACTTGATGTCTTTACAAACTTCAAGACCCGACACTGACGATGTGGAATACCTCTACGTTTCCCGAATGGCGGGTCCCTCTTGACTATTGAATAGTGTCTCCTAGTTTGGTATGTTTATTTGATGTCTTTACAAACTTCAAGATCCGACACTGACGATGTGGAATACCTCTACGTTTCCCGAATGGCGGGTCCCTCTTGACTATTGAATAGTGTCTCCTAGTTTGGTATGTTTACTTGATGTCTTTACAAACTTCAAGACCCGACTCTGACGATGTTCCTATGTGTACTACAATGGGTAGAGGTTTGCCCTGAACCCTTAAAGTTGAAGTACGGAGTGTTAGTCGTAACCTCTGCTCTGGGATAGGTTTCGTCTGATTTTTTAAAATAGTTAAGCAGCGGAAAATTGCAATGTTATTTTCTGCAATGTTTAACATGCATCAACATGTAGGCTCATTTTTAGGAATTGTGTGTATGTTATAGCTCAGGGCCGTTTTCATATTGTGCCCAGGCTGAGGTAAGAATATAAACTAGCGCTCGTAAGAAAGCATACAGTGTTGAAAAGAAAAGAAACACATATATAAGGCGTTTTCTGTATATCAAAATGTTATCAAATTAGGAGTTAAACGTACTGTGTTAGACAGAATTGATAGTCTCTAAATTTCATTTTGAACCGAACGCGGTTCAAATGATTAATTTAGAGAGTGTCAATTCTGCCTAACATTCACATAAGTTTCCAACACAATACGTTTATCTCCATTCTACCATAACCGATTTAAAATCCATTTCCTTCCTTCCGCGGAAGACACTGCGACATCCGGCATGGTGCGAGAGGCGAATTGAACTCTTCTGTGAAGGGAGTAGAAGGCTGTAGGTGCCTCCACCCCGGCAAGCTACGAAAACAGTGACAGTGCTGCTTTGTGTACATGCGACTAACTTGGGATTCCTTGAAACATTGGTTTCATCATTTGGGACTGGATTGTGGCCAAGCTTTTTTCAAAGTGTACGAACATAGATCACCAGCAGTGACAGTCTTGTGGGGAAGCTGGCAGAGCAGAATTCTGGTGGTTCAATTTTTTACATGTATTTTTTGAACGATGCAACGGGACATGATGGAGTGTGAGTGGAATAAATTTTGTGAACATTTAGCCTGACCGTTACCTTGCGAATTTCCAATTCTTATGATTCTAAACGGAAACAAATATACCATTTACCAGGTAGGTAAATGTCTAGTAAGGATTTGCTGCACAGTTTGTATAGATAGCGATAAAAATTACAAGGCTTTCTGATTTACATGTTAGATAATGTTTGTTTATGTTTGGGGCTGTGTATTGTAATTGAAATTGAAAATTTTATTATTGAAGGTTATATGATAGTGAGGTTCCCTAATAAATTGGGGAGGAAAAATCATATAAAAATTGTATTTTTCGAGTTTTAATAAATGTTTTATCAGCATTTCCATCACGTCTGTTGTGTTGATATCAGCCATGTTGGTGGTCAAGCTGATGCGGCAGTGTTGCATACGTGCGCAGTGAAGCGGTCGTGAAATCAGACCAATTTTCAATCCAAAATTGATAGCGTCTAATTTTATTGATTGACCAGTCAAAACCGAGCATTTCACGTAGCCATGGTAGAATGATGAATCGATTGTGAGTGTGATCAACATTGGCTTCAATACACGCCAAAAACACGTCGACGCATTGCTGAAAGTAAGGCATAATCCGTTGCCACAGTTCTTTGATAGATATGGTAATAGCCTGTACTTGGCACCTTAGTCAATCAATCAATCAATCTTTATTCTCCTTTAACCTCCACGGTGGTACAAGAGCATAGGATATATAGTATACATAAATTTAATTGCATTGTTGGAAGATCGTTGCATTATTTACAGTTTGTGCGTGGCTTATTGATAATAGATATAAACTTTGATAATTTCTTAAGAATAGACAGTTTGTTGGATGCGAACAATGATTTCATCTTATACAAGTTAGAGAACGTACAATAATATGGTTCCAAATAGTGACGTCTAGTTTGAGTGAAGGCAGAACATCTAAATAGATAATGGAATTCATCAGCTGTTGAAGGTGAGTTACAGAGATGGCAGGTTCTATCATTTTGCGGGATGCGTTTCCAACGGCCAGTTTCAATTGGGAGATGACGATTACTCGTTCTAAATAATAGCAAGGGATAAGATATTTCTTTTGGTAATAGAAGGTATTTTTCAATTGATGGGAAATCTTTCAGGACACGATAATTTTCAGTCCTTTGGGACTGCTTCTGATGTCACATTGCCACCTTTGTAAAAACTGATCTTTTAGTACGTTTTCAACAGTAAGAGAAATATATTTCGTTGTACAGGTGAACGGGCCTGTACTTGGCACCTTAGTGCAAAGACCTATACAAAACGTACATAATATGGATCCGTGTAACTGACCTTGATTTACAATACGCACATACAGACGACTGACTTTTGTGTTGTGATGTAGCCCACGAGCAACAAAAATACTCACCATATCTGTTGACATGATATTCAAACGACTGATTGTGACACTGTAATCTCAAACCCAGCGGGTCTGTGCAGCAGTTTGCGGATTTGTTGTATTACGTACACAAAGATGTTATATTATTTATAATATTTTATGTAGAACTCTTAACACAGCAGATAATTTCCCAATATGGATGGATACGTGTGTATTTGGTGCAGTGGGTATCGGAGGAACCTTTCCAGTTCAATAAGACAGTAAATAAGCAAAAATACTTTAGAAAATGTTGTCTTAATACTAAAATGTCAGTGGTAATACGAGTGCAGTATATATTCAGTGTTTATGTCCGATATAACTCGTAATCTTTAAAAAGAAATTTGATACAAACAGACAATGAACACCATTCATCCTTCATTATGGCATATCCTCTCGTGAACTCATCTACTATTATAGAAAAAGACATACGCAATAAACATGTTAATGTGTGCACCGTCAATGTGGACAAAAGGCGGTGCAAGAAATTCTACCAGTCGGATTCCATGCAAGTAACATAAACGACTGTTATGTTCTGGGTTTATTTACTATAATGTACATACTACTTGGAAATATCATAGGGGAATACTATGAGGTAACGAGAAAATGATGACATTAAAACACACTACATGAGAGCTAAGAAACCTATCAGTTCACAGGCTGTGTATTACTATCCCGTGACATAGTGTCCGTCTCATCTGGTGTTTCTTCACGCATTCCTATAGTGAGGATCTGAAAACAGAATATCAGTTAAATGTGTCACATTATTATCGTACAGAATATGACAAAAATAAAAATATTGCATTCTACACTAGAACAGAAGCTTAGGTATTTGTTGGAAACTAACACTGCTTCTTGTGTACAATTCATTATTGTAACTTTCCTCTCATTCAATACGATAGATCACCTCAGTTGTGGGTACCTTCAGGTTGAGAGCCGCTGTTCTGGTATGGAGAAGCGCTGATGGACTCGTATGGTATAGGAGGCGTCTCTGTCATGTCTTCGTAGGTACTTGTTTCTGGTTTGGCATCGACTAAACAAAATATATACACATTATTACATACCCTTCCAAACGTAAACACAACGATACATACATGTATAATACCTGCAATATGGCATGTCTTCACTTCACTTATGATTGAGTTCTATAGTAATGTAAGAAACTGTATATATATACCGCTTGTATTCTCATAAACCTTCAGCTGTGTGTAATGTTGTCTTTCCGAACCCTCTGTATCCGTGGTTGGAGACTGAGCTGGACTGTTGATGTGATCTGTAACAAATCAACATGAATACATAAAACACGAGGTGTATGACTAAATGTGACCACCTGTATCAAACCTGATATGTTGAACCTACCTAGTGATGAATATCCTATGTTTTCCATTTCTTCAATTTCAGGATTTCTGGTGCTACAAAGGTAAAGGCGATCGATTATTGAATTCAATAATGGAAACGAACCTTCAGTATGTGACATTTAACGTATTTCAAACTTATTTCAAAACAGTTTATTTACAAATGAAGTATACCTTTTTCGAGAAGCATTTTCTGAAACAAAGAGAATGAACATTTAGTACACTGAAATAAACACAAATGAAGATTCGACAATTTGGATAATGTTGGTTACTGGTGCAGGGTTTGCAAAGGAAGAACAAGAAATGTGAAACGTTAATTATTTAATGAAAGAAAAAATTCTGCTCTGAAGGATATAATGTTTCATCGTTAATATATTACCACCCCTGGATTTGCGCATTTGAGTCAGAACTGATTCCCTGGTAACTTTGACATTCACCATAATAGTCATCAATATAGCCACTTTGATATGAAACATCTCTATTTTGTAAATATTTCATTAAATACTTCATGATTATACTTCCAATACAATGAGATTTAACAACATACCTGTCATGACGTTTCCAAACCTGAACCCCTTCCTGTTGAGGACAACCAGAACTAGTGCTCCAATCAGTAAGGTAAGAAGTAGGGTTCCTATTGCGGTTCCTGCTATTGCACCTGTCATGTTACAGTCGGCTTTGAGTGGTTGTGGGTTTGTGGGACCTGCGAATGAAATGAAATATATATTGACTGTATAACTACTGAGTTAGTACTGAGGCATTGTTATCCCTCTGTGTGACGTGACGTGTTTTACAAAAGTATCATCTACCTCGTCGATACAGCTTCTAAAGATCTACCTAAAGTGAAACCTAAAGATAATGCACAGACATATCTATGCGTAATTGAATATCGTTTACAGCATCCACATATATCGATATAAATATGTATATCTGTTGAAGAAAACTGTACCATTAAGCTTCTTAACTTTTGCGAAACAAGATAACCCGCGGTTAGAACCTAGCTGCACTTTAATTCATCAACAGCTTGCTCCAACACAGGTGATGGTACACCTGAAGACGTGAAAATAACCGGTCCTCACCATACCAAAGTACTGTCACTTTTTAGTGTCTGATTCGTGTCATGTGGAAAATTGTTCGAGAAAGGAGTGGTATATAACATAACGTAAATAGACATATTTTGGCCACAATGATATCTTAAATCGGATGCTATATATCCTTCAAATCTTAGTGTGGGGAATTGCTTTCTGTACTTATCAACCTCTCCAGATACACTAATTCTCACAGCTGACGTTGAATGTCCTGACATCAGTGTAGTTGTATCCTCCATACTGTCACGCCCCCAGACACTGACACTGTTGACCATGTTGACTCCTGCTGACAGTAAAGGAGAGAGTAGATGTCCTTGTCTGATCACTGTCACTGACCGATGCAGATCCAGTGCCAGGACAGGACCATGTGATCGTAGCTAGAGGATTTCCTCCTGTCACCGAGCAGCTGATTGTCTGTGGGTCTCCTTCAGACATCACATCCGGAAACTGTGTGATGGAAGGAAGGGCACGTGGTGGGTCTGTAATAGGATTAATCAAGATTGTATAAGTATAAATGAAGTATAAATGACAATGTATGAAGTATAGATGTAACAGCAGAGACTAGGAACCTTTTTTTCAGAATGGCCTCAATACAATTAGCTCGATATTTCCTCAATGGGAATACTCACATTTGACATCTAGTGACACAGAGCCAGTCTTAGTGGGGGAGGTTCTTGTGTTTCTGACGTGACATCTTACATTTGCCTTGCCTTTGTTTGGCCTGAAGTTGAGAGTTGTAGTCCCAGGTGAAGGTCAGGTTGGGGTAACCGGTGGCACCACAGGTCAATGTCAGGTTACTGTTCTCTAAAGTCACGTTGCTGTCTGGTTTTGTCATATCAACCTGCTCTGGTCCGACTGGAATGCAGCACAATTATGTATCATTACAGTGCTACTTGCTAAACCGTGTCTACTGATACACAACCTCTAGCGTACATCTGACAGATATGTGTCCGCATCAGCTTTACCTTTATTCTGTTACACTTTGTCACTTTGTCACAAACCACCAATTTGTTTCGTATAATTATTGCAATCGTTCAGTGTAGCTCTGAAGACTCTATCTTCTTTGTACAAATCACCTACTTTCACAAACGCTTCATCTCTGCTGTGTTACACTGTGACTGATCAATAGATAGAAGTCTGTTGACACCAAACATGTCTTATGGCTCTGGTAAACATGACATTGCATACCTGTCACACAACTCACATCCAACCTTCAGCGTGTCTACTCAGATAAAACCTCCAGTATAACTCTGTTGGACAAATTACACCAAACGTGTAGCCCTGTTAGACCCATGCTACTCCCTCCAAACCTCCAGCATTGGTCAACAAGACTAGTACTGTGTCTGCTTATGCCAATCCTCAAATCGGACTCTGTTAGACTGTGTCTACTTACACCAAACCTCCAGTGTGGCTCTGTTAGACTGTGTCTACTTACACCAAACCTCCAGTGTGGCTCTGTTAGACTGTGTCTACTGAAATCAAACATCTTACATGTCTCTGTTAGATTGTGTCTACTTACACCAAACCTCCAGTGTGGCCCTGTTAGACTGTGTCTACTTACACCAAACCTCCAGTGTGGCTCTGTTAGACTGTGTCTACTTACACCAAACCTCCAGTGTGGCTCTGTTAGACTGTGTCTACTTAAATCAAACATCTAACATGTCTCTGCTCCAGTGTGGCTCTGTCACCTACTTACACCAAACCTCCAGTTAGTGTGTCTACTTAAATCAAACATCTAACATGTCTCTGCTTAAATCAAACATCTAATCTGTCTACACTCTGCTCCAGACTGTCTCTACTTAAATCAAACATCTAACATATCTCTGCTAGAATGTGTCTACTTACACCAGACCTCCAGTGTGGCTCTGGTAGACTACGGGGATGTCTGACCGTTGATGTTTTCAGCCTGACAGCGAAAGCTCTTCCCCTGGTCACTCCTACTGACAGTGAATGTGACGGAGCTTGTTCTCTTCACCAGGACACCAGATGTCGTCTCTGTGCTGACTGTAGGTGACGTTCCTGATGGCAAGGTCACCCAGGTCACAGTGGAAATGGGAAAACTGGCTGAGGTCACGCAGGTCAAGGTCAAAGATTGATTTGCTTCACGTCCTATCTCCTCATTATCGGAACCGATGTTTGCCAGTGTCACAGAGCTGACCGGGACTGTAACAAATGAACTCATCGATGCTAACATCGGCATGACAAACAATTATACCGGATATCACTATTTTAGTACCATAAACCACAGAGCTGATGATATCGTGATATTTACAAAATGCTATAAAGAACCTCCGAGTTAGTGTTCGATGCTGATTTGAGATATTTTGAAAGTACGGTCTTGTGTACCTCTTCTGGAAACATATCGACATAGCACCCATTGGTTGTAACAAAATCGGATATATTACAAAAGGCCATTTAAAGAAAGTGAATATTCTGCTAGTATATTTACAAGAATATCAACTGATCTTCCCACATGAAAATAAAACAAATCTGACAGCAATAGTAGCTGCACCAATTTGACGCATTTCAATATGATAAATATTCCACCATGACATTTTAGAATCCTGCACCACTACACCAGACACTGTTTGCCGCGTCTTGTGTTTAGAGTGGTTGCTTAATCTCCA
Source organism: Haliotis rubra (assembly GCF_003918875.1). NCBI lineage: Eukaryota > Metazoa > Mollusca > Gastropoda > Lepetellida > Haliotidae > Haliotis > Haliotis rubra. The sequence goes on along the minus strand of NW_025765607.1, from coordinate 53,273 downwards.
TTAAAGACGGCAACACAAGGTATCTGTGCTGGACGATTGCGCTGTCTTAGAGTGGAGATGTAGAAAAGTATTGGTCTAAGGGTTAGAAAACATACAATCCCTCATAATTACGCAATTGTTTCTAAATTCGACTTTTCAGAACAACTTTGCTTTAACGAAACATTTCTCGTGTAAATTGGTTGATAGAGAACAATCTTTCGTGATGTCCGGTGCAAAAATTCGACACAAAATGCATGTGTATCGACTCTATACTACTCGCAGTTTGCCAAGGATAAAGTTTTAAAATATACAAAATATATCCAACAAAATGTGAATAGCTCGATATACACTGATGAGGACCATTAGTTTCAGGATGAACAGACACAGGCGTGAAGTCTCAAATTTTCTCTCAAATAGTTGGTAATGAGATGCCTGCTTGAAAAGTCCACTCAACCAAACAGAATATGTTTGATGGTGAAAACACTAACTAGGTCCATCTCCATCTGTTTTGCGCAGATAGCCATGAGTATACCGACTGTGGCCAATACGACATCGTCGTAGAAATACGCCATCACGTCTTGACGGACAACCCAAGTTGGTATAACCGATTGTTGGTTTCAGTTTGCGAAGTTCATTTCTTCCTACCTTGGTTCACGTGTACGAGGTGTTTGAAGCATAACATGCATTACAAACAGATACAGCTTCTTAAGTGGCATTTTTTATGATCTGTGTTCCATTCGTGGCGCATAAAACACCACATTTAATAATTGGGTGTCCGTCCAAGACTTTTGCTAAGACACTGTCTTTGTTTACTGCCGATGTGAAACTTATCTTTCTTTTTGCTGCAATAGAAACCATGAGTTAACAACAGGATGATTGGCTGTTGATGTGTACCTACCAAGGAACTGTATGGTGTTATAAGTGACAGACTTGGTATACGTCGGGGGATCAAAGGAGTCATGTTCCACACTGACGGTGAGAGACACCTGCCTGTTGTAGAGACTGACTGTGTTCCCTGGTAGAGACAGGTTGTTGGTTGTCTGGACCTGACCTGATGGACATGATCCCTGGGTGGAAGATGTACTGCTAGGAGGGACGCCACTCACACCCTGTAAACACAAAACAGTAGTTAGATAGATTGACTGTGTTCCCTGGTAGAGACAGGGTGCTGGTTGTCTGGACCTGACCTGATGGACATGATCCCTGGGTGGAAGATGTACTGCTGGGAGGGACGCCACTCACACCCTGTAAACACAAAACAGTAGTTAGATAGTCTGACTGTGTTCCCTGGTAGAGACAGAGTGTTGGTTGTCTGGACCTGGCCTGGTGGACATGATCCCTGAGTGGAAGATGTACTGCTGGGAGGGATGGACTTGTGGGAAGAGTCTTACCTGTTGGTATCCCCATGTGATGACGGCGGCAGTGGCAGCACACGGAGTGGTCACAGTGACGGAGATGGTGTTCTGCGGGGTCACGGAGGACGGGAGAGAAGTCAGTAGTGTTGAGAAGGTCACAGAGCTCCAGTCTAGGACAGCTGGTAAGGACAGATAATAATATCGCCTTGATGTTGATATTTACACGTCTTTCTGAGATACTTCGCTAAAAGATCAATGGCACCGACTATTATGGCAATAAAGTACGCCTTTCACATTACATCACAATGAATTGGCTTCCGTACGCCACTCTTGTCTGCCACATTGTAATCAAACGTACGTTTTGGCATAGCCTGTTGCAGTATCCTTCATTGCATTGCAAACAGCTTGTTTCATGTTTTAGTGGCTTGACTCACAAGTAAACTGGGACCTTAAAATGTTCTCTAATTTGTCCAACGCCCACTGTCCAACAATACATCCGTGCAAGATGACGTGACTATTTTTACTTAAATTTGGCAGTAAAAGTGCGTCGTTCATATTTTTCATATAAACCATATGATGTTATATAATGATAAATATATTTGAATTTATAAATAGAAGATATTAACCTAAACGTGAACCGTCTTGAAACTTTTAATCATTTTCTTTATTGGTAGCATGTACCCTAACGTATAGAGGAGACGAACTCCTGATACAAAACGTCAGTTAGCCCTAAACAAGGATTGTTAATTTAGATCATGATAACATCGTTATGACTTCTTTTGTACCTTAGATTAATCGCCGGTGTAGAAAATATCATCTCAGAAACCAAATACAGTTCGCTCTGCCATCGTGTAAAGAGTAATACAGTAAAGATTTGATGTCAACTATTAGTCCTCGTGGTTTAACTAGATCGTACAGCGCAATACGTTTCAGTCAGTGAAGGATTGGTATCGACACATAGTGTCTGTTTACATAACTAAACCTTTAAGCACCTTGCACGGCCACAATGGTATTATAAAAAACACAAAAATACCAAATGTGTCATAACAATGTTATAACCTTGTATGATATTTAGTTCTCTTGTTCCATTACCCATGACTACGTGAAGTGTGTGTATGTTTAACACACTTTTAACCAGTTATGTCCTATGTGTCAGCTGGATACAAGAGGAGAGACTAACATGACAGGGCGTCGACATGTATGTGGACCAATCAGAAACAACCAATTAAGTGGAAATATTGTCAGTTCAGTTTCGCTGTACGTTACGGAGAGACTTTTACCAACAGAGTATAAGAGATGTGTGGATTCCTTGACTTGAATAAACAATGGATAAGTTTGTCCTATGTATTTTAACAGCTCCGAAAAACAAGCAAAATACTCAGTCATAGTAATGATCTCGTTACAGTGAGGGCTAATAAATAAATAAAAATGTTTCCATTACATAGTTGAAAAATATATAATATATTAATATAAATATATGTGTTACCCAATTGTTGTACTTTCCAATAAAGTTTTAATCCTTTTCACACGAAATTTAGTGCAAATGAAAGCCACCCAACATGTTCACAATCATACCAAATGTCTTCTCAAACAACAGTGCTATTTTGACAACACAACCTGGTGGTGTGAGGTTTGACGTGGGGCCTGCCCTCGGATGTAGCAATGTACACACAGGTTCAGCCACAGTTAAAGGGTTTCCATTCATCATGATGTTATTGACACACATAAAACCAACCTGCAAACTGAGACAGTGTGATGCTATTTGACACTGCAGCGCCAACACTACATCTCCAAGTCCCGCTGTCTCTGGTGGAATCTGGAGAGGCGATGTCTAGAGACATGATCCTGGATGCACTGTCCAGACTCAGAGTGTATCCTGACACAGATGTCCTACAGCTGCCGGATGAGAAGCAGCCTCCCTGGACAGAAGTAGGACCTTTAATGAACCGTGCAGTGGAAGTGATAGCTGCATCTAGTGTACAGGTGATGGTGAAGCTGACACCCTCCACAGGAACACGTCTGTTGGTGGCAAGAACCGGAGCTGACTCTGAAACAGTATGGCGCGTAGGTTGTATGTTTTCCGTGTTGCTGGTAACCTTGTTATGTTATAACGCTGTTTCGAACAGAATGTCATCTGGGTGTGTCAGTTTGATATTGGGGACATCAATGCAGCTGTTATATATGTTTCTGGTAACATATGGAACAGCACAATGTCGCCCTTGCTCCTAATATGTTGTTATATGTACAGTTAGTTATTATTTCTTACTTTCAAAGTTGCATCAGAAACGATACTGTGTACATGTATATTACATTATTATTTTAATAACGGATGTTCTGTAAGTTTGATGTGATTTCACCAACAAGACCTAGTTTGGCAGAGAGCCTGTCGGCGTCTTATTCTCTTTTGGTTTTTAATAATCAAATATATTGTTTAAGCTTAATGTATTGTAATAGAAATGTTGATTTATTTTCACTTCATAGAAGATTAGTACTTGAGGATGAGTTGGATTTAATACTGCATTGAATATCTTCCCAATCACGTCATCGGTAATCGCCCTGCTTCAGATGAGGTACTGTGCAGATCTGTGAGTCCTTATCGGGGGAACTCTTTGAGCAGTGTACTAAGGGAGGTAACTGTAAACAATGAAAATCGCGTTTCTCTTCAAGACACCCTGTTCACACTTGTGTGTTGATACTTGCGTTCCAAACGCCATATGACAAGAACTATGACAAGAAATATGGTATCATCTGATATGTCACATGTGCTAGAGAGAAAACCATCTGTCAAAGTAGATAATTCCCAGCACAAGGTTTGTATGGAAGTTATGTGTCCTGTCAATGCCGTCAAGAGATGCACAGGTGCACACAGGTTAGTGAACGTTTGTTATACACAAACAACATTCAGTATAAGTGACAATGTGTACCTACTACAACGACGTATCTGGGCAGTATCTAGCAGAATAAGTAGTGGAATCAACTCCAGAAACACACGTGGACTCGTGTCACTGACTGAAGCTTGCAGCAGCCCACCGACATACACAGGTAGAGGCGATGTATGTAGAGCTGACAATACCAATTTACTTCCGGGTAGCTGACAGACAGGCTGTGTAGGTATGTGTACATATTCAATCTCTGATTCATTGTACATGTATCATATTTGGATATCTCCACATTTACTGTGTTGTACGGAGGCCTTGATCCACAATGAGGTGACAACGTAAATGTGTCAGCTTGTTGTCAGAAGTATCAGGTTCACGTCCAACAGACATTAAGTCTTCAGTATCAACGTTTCTTCAACGACTTAACCCTTGATATATGTTTTGTAAAAAAATAAAGTTTTATAATTGGTAGTTCAGATTATCAACTTAGATAGTTAGTGGCTGTACCCTCAAAGGGGGTTGAAGTAGCGTAAAATTATTGGCCTCCTGAGAGTGTACGTAAGTCCTAAAAACTTTCAAAGTAACATTTTCACGTACCAAGTTTGTAAACGTAGTATTTTTGTTATTCTAAATTATCCTACAATCGCCAGTGGCTGAAGGGATGGTCCTAATCCAGCTAGGCTCCATAGAGGTAGCAAAAGTAATGTAAGTCCCCATGGTTCCTAGTATGGTGATCTGCCTTCAGATGCTGGCGATCTATAGCTGTGTTTTATATTGTATTGTCTTCTTTGATTACACTGTTTTAGTTTTACATGCTAGTTTTATGTTTATATCTGTGATACTCTAGTATTTTTACTGTCCATCGTCGACAGGTTTAACTCTTCACAATGTTTTCATTTTTTTATTGTATAAATTGTTTTCGTCACGATATGGCTAAGATATTGCCGATGTGACGTTAAATATTAACTCACTCACTCACTCACTCACTCACTAAAAATGATATTAAACTAAATATATATTGTCGATGTTCATTGGTCTGAACAAACAGATATGTATCATTTCTTACAATTTCCTTCTGCATCACTAAAGAAATAAAATAAACTGGAAACACAATTTTAACGAGATGCTTGTTTTTCACCGACTGGTCAAAACAATCTTGAAAATTACTGTTTGTTAAATTTATTTTTTCCCCTGCCAGTGTGTTAAACGAACAATTCATTCAATTAATACCTGGTTACATACATAAGATTATATTTATACGTGGCCCGTTGTCTTTGATACGCGGCAATCAACACAAATAGTGTTTGCTTCCTCCTGTGATATAGATGCGGTGATGGACACACTCTGCACTGGGCCTCAGTTCAAGATGTTATTAACTGGCCACCAGTGTTTATCTGGTCGCCTTGTTGTTTGATGACATTTCATCCTGTAGATCACTTGTGATGCGTTGCAGCGTCATTCTAAATACCACCGTGTCAAACTATCACAACAATGAGAATATGGCAGCCAAATGACACCTTATCACCTTCCGCAGTTCCTGAATAGGTCTTGTAATAATCATCTGCACTTGTCACCTTAGTAACAAGGCAACTCTGACAATTCACCACAAAGTGTGCAATGAAGTCTTACACCACTCCACCCTGTGCATGAATACTCCCCAATTCTGTGGACATCGTGTACAGGGCATTTGTTAATAACATTTGTTACGTTATTCCCTCTCACAGGGGACTATCTGGTGTATGTTTGTTTTTGGTAGACGTGTTCAGAATGATTTCCTTACAATAAGAATGTAAATAATTCGGAAAGTTCACTGCACTCACGTTCAACGTTCTGTTCTGCTGCAAAGACCTATACAAAACACGAATAATGTGGATCCGTGTAACCAGCCTCGGCTTACAATACGCACATACAGACGACTGACTCTGTAGTGTTCTGAAGTACACCACGAGCAACAAAAGGGCTCACCATATCTGTTGACATGATATTCAAACGACTGATTATAACATAGTAATTTCAAACCTATCAGGTCTGTGTAGCAGTTTACGGAAGTGTTTTTGAAGTTGTAAACGGATATGTTGTATGGTGTTTACATATATCTGCAGATATATAAATTATACTTTTTATTGTGAAACAACGATTTTAAACACGTGTTTATATATTACTTACTGTAAGATACTACTGATAATATGTTTATGTAGAATTGTTAGCATAGCAGGTAATGTCCCAGTAGGGATGGATACGTGTGTATTTGGTGCAGTGGATATCGGAGTAAACTTTCTAGTTCAAAGAAACAGTGAATGATATAAAATGCATATTTTAGAAAATGTTGTCTAAATACCGACAAACGTGAGTGAGTGAGTTTAGTTTTACACCTCACACAACTCAGCAACACCCCAGCTATATGTGTCAACCATGACACCCGATCCCGTTAGTATTACGACAAGCATGGGTTACTTAAGATCAGTTCTAATCCGGGTCCTCACGGGTCGACAAAGTGAAGTTGGCACTAGTAATGCGATATATATTCAGCGTGAAAACAAACTTTATTTTCTATCAACACGATATTCATTGCGAGAAAAGTGTGATACAAACAGACGACATATCAACGTAGCTATTTATGTCCAGCATAAGTTCCTCAAATGTGGTTGAGTATGTACAACATAAAGCCGTGTGTATGTTTCCTTACAGTGAGAGCGGTTCCCGTCAGATGGCTGCGCGGTGTGATTGACTTGTTCCTATGCTATACTATGCTATGTTCCTTTGGGTGGGCTATGCCAGCTGTCTGACAGGATTTCCTACAAGATAGGCCATACACAATGGATGTTAGAACCTCACGAGCCTCGGTAAGGTAACTGTACTTACATTTAGATGTTTAACAAGCTGAAGCAAATGCGATATTGGGTCAATATGTCTTGCTGGATGATATTCCTCACATGAACTCATATGTTACAGATTTAACACACGTAATAAACATTATAAGGTATTCCCTCAACATGAACACAAGGTTGTGCAAGAAAGTTAGTGTCAACCAGTCAGATTCCAATGTCATGTGACATAAGATATTGCTATGTTTTGTGTTTTAATATTACAATCTATTCGATTAAAGTAAGTTAAGATCGCTCGCATTGGGATTGGATGTTGGTTCAATCCTTCATTGTTTCATCTCCTCCCATAAACTCATCTGTTATAGAGCAAAACACATTATAAGGTGTCCTTCACTTTGGACAAAAGGAAGTTTAAGCAGTCATATCCATCCAAGTGTCAGATGTCTTTTTCCACGCATTCCCAAAGTGAAGATCTGAAAAATATCAGTGAAATGTCTTACCTTATTATCGCACAAAATGTGCTAATTTTTTTTTAAAATAATGCATTCTACATTAGAAAACAGAAGCTTGGGCATATGTTTGAAAATAATCATTGCTTCTTGAGTACAGTTCATTATAGTAGCTTTCTTTATTCATGATTATTGATAACCAAAATATTGGTTACCTCAAGGTTGAGAGCCGCTGTTCTGGTATGGAGATTCGCTGATGGACTCGTATGGCGCAGGAGGCGTCTCTGTCATGTCTTCGTAGTTACTTGCCTCAGCTTTGGCCTCAACTGAAAATCATGACATTTCCTAAGAACATTTCATATATTGTATACCCTTCCAAACGTAAACACAACGATAGATATAATTCCTGAAATATGGCATACCCTCACTACACTTATGATTGAGTGCTATAGTAATGTAAGAAACTGTATCCATCTACCGTTTGTATTCTCATACACCTTCAGCTGTGTGTAATGTTGTCTTTCCGAACCCTCTGTATCCATGGTTGGGGACTGAGCTGGACTGTTGATGTGATCTGTAGTAACAAATAAACATGAACATATATTAACGGTATCAGTACATCTCCCTGTCAGTGGCCATCTCGATATGTCTGACTAGAAATGTTGAACCTACCAAGGGATGAATATCCTGCTGTGTTTTCCATTTCTTCAGTTTCAGGATTTCTGGTGCTACAAAGGCAAGTAAGGTCGATTACTGAACATACCATGGAAAGGAACGCGTTAAATAATTGATGTTTATATCTGACTATAAATGGCTTCGTACGTTATCTCAAAGCAGATAATTTCAAAATTTTTTATTTACATGCTTAGCCTACCTTTTTGGTGAATCAGTTCCTGAAAGGAGAGAATACCTATTTAGTACCCCGAAATACAAACATCACAAATGACGAATTTGGTATTTAGGAATTGTTGGAAAGGAAAAATGAGATATATGAAAGGATAACGATTTAATAAACAACACCCTGCATCTAAGCAATCATTGGTGAAAAATGGTTCCTGTCATTATTGATTGTGTATAGATTCAAGCTACAGGATGAGCTCAATGTGAAGTTGTTATACCACGAGTGTCACTCATCTTTATCTATAAAAGTGTGAATTGAAAGATCCCTTCTGTAATTATCTCCACAACACGATTCTACTTCAAATGCTACTGAAATTTACCTTTGAAAATGTTTCCAAACCTAAACCCGTTCCTGTAGAGAACCGTTAGAACTAATCCTTCAATCAGCAAAGTAACAAGTAGGGTTCCTATTGTGGCTCCTATTATTACACCTGTCATGTTACAGTCGGCTTTGAGCGGTTCCGGGTTTGAGGGACCTGCAGCATAAAATGATAAATACGTGAAGTATATCTTGTTTCGTAATGAAAGAGTTGACTTGCATTTTAAGCTGTTTTTTCTTTCCGTGCCACGTGCTTTATAAAGATTCCCTCTATATCTAAACTGCATCGTCCTAAGTGTTACACAAATAGTATCACACATACACGTATTCAAAAATACATCTGTCGATGGGAACTGCAATATTTACTTTACAGACAGATAGCTTGCTGTTAGAAAGGCTGATTACATTTAACTATGTCCTCGGCATAATATCAGGCAGGAGATCGTACACCTATATATTCCAAACCAACGATCTACCCTTCAATTATGGTGTGTAATACATGTCAGTTTTAGAAACTGTGCGACAAAGGATCGGTACACAAGAAATGTAAAACATATTTCCCTTTAAGATTCATGGTATTCCTGGCTTTTCATGGCATGACCGCGAACGTTAGGGATCCATCACATAGAAATCTTATCCTAGATACGTGTCGCTATTTGGAAAATTATAGACTTGTGCCTCAAGAAACAGTTAACGATACTGACAGCTGACGTTGAATGTCCTGACATCAGTGTAGTTGTATCCTCCATACTGCCACGCCCCCAGACACTGACACTGTTGACCATGTTGACTCCTGCTGACTGTAAAGGAGAGAGTAGATGTCCTTGTCTGACCACTGTCACTGACTGATGCTGATCCAGTGCCAGGACAGAACCACGTGATCGTAGCTAGAGGATTTCCTCCTGTCACCGAGCAGCTGATTGTCTGTTGGTCAACTTCAAACATGACATCCGGAAACTGTGTGATGGAAGGAGGGACAGGCGGGGGATCTGAAACATGAACAACCAAGTTAGCAACTATCAACCAATAAAAGTACAGATGTAACAGCAGAACCCATGACCCAACTGATCTCAATACAATTAGCTCGGTATTTCCACACCCAAAGAAATCCCTTCATCAGATAGAATGCACAATGTATCCAAGTGTGATAACTCCTCTGTATAACACTCCTAGGCAACCCTGTTTATATTTATTTACAAATTCCAGAAGGTCTTTCGATGCACATCAACAGAATAAGAATATACAAGAGATGGCACAGACACATAGCAAAAACTGAACATTGGCAAGTCATCATGTCGAGACTGTATACATTAAAGAGAATACTAAGAATACTTAGGAATACTCACATTTGACATCCAGTGACACAGAACCTGTCTTAGTTGTCAAAGTCCTTGTGTTTCTGACCTGACATCTCACGGTTGTCTTGTTTTTGTTTGGCCTGAAGGTGAGAGTCTGGTACCACCAGGTAGAAGATCCTGTCACAGACCCCGTGCTGCCATCTACAGGTGTTCAATCACTGTAGTCCCAGGTGAACGTCACGTTGGGATAGGCGGAGGCAGTACAGGTCAAGGTCAGGTTTCTGTTCTCTACAGCTACAGAGTTGTCTGGTTTTGTCACATCAACCTGTTCTGGACCGACTGTAATGCAGCACAATAATCTGTGGCGGCGGTGAAGGTCCTCTTACTGCATTAATATTGACAGTCTGTTATGTGTATACATGCACGTCAACATAGTTCAATATGTACCGAAATGTTTAGCCAAAATGTTTGATCTCCTTAGTTTATCATCGGCGTCATGTTGCTCAACTAGATGACCGCTGTCTGTTATATCTCTACAAGCACGTCAACATAAGGTAAATATCTATCGTAATAACACTCATGATGTTCTTAGTTTATCATCGGCGTCATGTTGCTCAACTAGATGACCGCTGTCTGTTATATCTCTACAAGCACGTCAACATAAGGTAAATATCTATCGTAATAACACTCATGATGTTCTTAGTTTATCATCGGCGTCATGTTGCTCAACTAGATGACCGCTGTCTGTTATATCTCTACAAGCACGTCAACATAAGGTAAATATCTATCGTAATAACTCTCATAATGTATAACCAAAATATATTTGATCTTCTTAATTTATCATCGGTGTCATGTTATTCAACTAGGTGTCTCTATTCACTCAGTGTGACAATTAGACAAGTATTGATTGGCTGACATGAAAACTGAACAACTACCTAATATACAACTCACACCATACTCCTATCCTGGCGCTGTCAGACTGCACTGGGGAGGGGTTGTGGATGTTGGTGGCGCGACAGTAGACTGTATGACCAAGGTCACCTCTGACAGGGGTGAAGGTCATTGTACTTGTGGTCTGGACAACGCCTGATTGGGGTATGTGATCAATGGATATCCCACTTGCCACCTGAACACTGTGCTTGTACCACGTGATTGTGGCAGCAGGGTAACTGGCAGAGGCCACACAGGTCAAGGCCAAGGGCTGACCTTCAGCAGCTCCCACTTCCTGATTGGCTGACGTGATGTTTGTTAGTGACACACTGTTGACAGCAACTGGATAGAAAGGGAATAAGGAAAGGGAATATCGTATATACAGGTCATACCCAACATGTCAATATCTCAGGGATAGAACAAGTATCTCAACAGCATGAATGACATTTTAGGATATATCAGTACATGTGCTTACTGTCAGGAAAGGAATAAGTAGAGTTGTGTCTAGACTGTGTGCTGGAAGCCTGGCAGTAGTACAGAGAGTTCCTCATGTTGCCTGTTAGCTGGTAATTGATGGTGGCTGTCCAGCCAGTGTATCCCTCTACTGCTGCTGGGCTGGTCACCACTCTGGTTCCGTCTCTGTACAGCGTCATGGACGGTGGTGGGTTGGAGACTGCGACGCAGGCGATAGATGTAGTAGTTCTAGTAAGGCTAACACTGTTCAGAGGAACTGAAATAATAACACCATTTTATGAAGTATGCTGTCATGGTGTAGATTAGTGGTAGGTGAAAGATATGAGCGATAGTTGAAATAATTTCCAGTGATGGTATGATTGGTCAGAAAAACAGAACTAAATAGCTTTATGAAGTATGGTGTTTCTGTGTAGGAGGGTGGTGGGCTGGAGACACAGGTGACAGATACAGGAGGTTCAGTGATGGTAACACTGGTCAGAGAAACAACGAAATAGCTATATAAGTAACAGTGTATATGTGTAGGACGGCAGTCCTTTGGAGACACAGGGGGTAGATGCAGTAGTTCTGGAGATGGTAACATTGGTCACAGGAAGTCAATAATAGCACAGCTACAGTATGATATGACCATGTGGGACGACGCTTTCTTGAAGTCAAGTGATCATTACACATAAACAAATACCAAAAAAGTAAACAATATATACAGGTTTGAGCAGTTGAGTGTTGAGGTTTGAAAACACAGGTGATGTGCTTCCACCTCACATCCACCCAACTTTAACCATATGTCAACATGACAAACATACCAAGAACATCCATCTGTATCTGGTTACTGGCTCTGCTTCCAAACTGATAGTCACACCTCCATCTGAATCTATCCCTGCCGTACACGACGTTGTTGATGGTGAGGGTGTAGTTGGTGGAGCTGTGGCAGGAGGTGGTGTAGTCAGCTGGGAGAGAGGGGGAGGTGGAGCTGCAGCTACCCTGGCTTACGCTGTATAATATAGTTCCATTCTGCCACTGTATAGTTGCATGTGAAGCGTCTCCTGTGTAACACATCAGAGTACAGTTCCCTCCTGCCTCCACAGAACCTCCACATGATGACGTCAGCTGATAGTTCTGGGCAGAAACTGAAAGTTCACAGAACGATGTTCAGCTGCATGGACATAATCTTCACGGAAGCAAACGACTTCAGAATAAGAATAACAACACATGACTATCAAAGACAAAATCTTCTCTCTCCGGTAAACAACTTCTCTGACGTATTCAGCACTGCTGTTGTCACTGACGTCACCTCTGTTGTCATATTGTTTCACGATGCAGAGGAACATGTGTCCCAGTCATCCACAACACCGCAATTTTCTTTGCGGAGTTGCGTCCCTTTAGGCGTGCTGGAAACATATTCCTGGGGCATCCAATACCTGTTTACCACATTATGTGTTTTGGTGTGTCTGCACCACACCTGTGTCCATGGGTTTCACCAAGGTAAATGACCAAGATATACATACATTCTGTCATTCCACCCTCACCGACCTGTCACCTCACACCGGGACTCACTTACTGTTTAAACCAGATTTAAACTAACTTCATTAGGAAGCAAGTATATTACTTATTCGGAAGTTGACATAACTAAATCTTTCTTCGGTTTGTTTGAAGGTGTTACATTATTTTCTTATTTCTTCGATTTTGCTTTATGTTCTTAGCTATTACACTCTCTGTGTAGGCCACTCTGTTATCAACGGTACAGGGAACTATTACACACTCTGTGTAGGCCACTCTGTCTGATATCAACGGCACATGTAAACTACTACGCTCTCTGTTTAGGCCACTCTGTCTGTTATCAACGGCACAGGTAACTATTACACTCTCTGTTTAGGCTACCCTGTCTGTTATCAACGGCACAGGTACCTATTACACTCTCTGCTTAGGCCGCTCTGTTATCAACGGTACAGGGAACTATTACACTCTCTGTGTAGGCCACTCTGTCTGATATCAACGGCACATGTAAACTACTACGCTCTCTGTTTAGGCCACTCTGTGTGTTATCAACGGCACAGGTACCTATTACAACCTCTGTGTAGGCCGCTCTGTCTGTTATCAACGGTACAGGTAACTATTACACTCTCTGTGTAGGCCACTCTGTCTGCTGTCAACGGTACCGGTAACTATTAAACTCTCTGTGTAGGCCACTATGTCTGCTATCAACAGCACAGGTAACTATTACCCGGAAGTTGTCATAACTTAATCTTTCCTCGGTTTGTTTGAAGGTGTTACATTATTTTCCTTATTTCTTCGATTTTGCTTTATGTTCCTAGCTATTACACTCTCTGTGTAGGCCACTCTGTCTGTTATCAACGGTACAGGGAACTATTACGCTCTCTGTGTAGGCCGCTCTGTCTGCTATCAACGGCACAGGTAAACTACTACACTCTCTGTTTAGGCCACTCTGTCTGTTATCAACGACACAGGTAACTATTACTCTCTCTGTGTAGGCCGCTCTGTCTGCTATCAACGGCACAGGTAAACTACTACACTCTCTGCTTAGGCCACTCTGTCTGTTATCAACGGTACAGTTAACTATTACACTCTCTGTGTAGGCCACTCTGTCTGCTATCAACGGCACAGGTAACTATTACTCTCTCTGTGTAGGCCACTCTGTCTGTTATCAACGGTACAGGTAACTATTACTCTCTCTGTGTACGCCACTCTGTCTGATGTCAACGGCACAGGTAACTATTACACTCTCTGCGTAGGCCACTCTGTGTGCTATCAACGGCACAGGTAACTATTACACTCTCTATGTAGGCCACTCTGTCTGCTATCAACGGCACAGGTAACTATTACACTCTCTCTTTAGGCCGCTCTGTCTGTTATCAACGGTACAGCCAACTATTACACTCTCTGTGTAGGCCACTCTGTCTGTTATCAACGGTACAGGTAACTATTACTCTCTCTGTGTTGGCCACTCTGTCTGTTATCAACGGCACAGGTAACTATTACACTCTCTGTGTAGGCCACTCTGTCTGCTATCAACGGCACAGGTAACTATTACACTCTCTGTGTAGGCCACTCTGTCTGCTATCAACGGTACAGCCAACTATTACTCTCTCTGTGTAGGCCGCTCTGTCTGTTATCAACGGTACAGGTAACTATTACTCTCTCCAAGAATTTGCTTAAGTTTATGCTTAAGTTTCCTTAAAAATTCTTACCTGAGAATTTATCTTAAGTAGCAATCCACCAAGCCACTGAGCATAAATCTTACCTGAGATATTTTAAAATGCTTAGAATTTTCTAAGTGAGAAACGCATGGGATTATGGGATACAAATTTATGCTAAGAGTTTTCTTAGATGACGTATTCGAAATACCCGTATCTATTAATAGCATAGTTGAACTCTCCTCGCGTGGAGATATAAAAACAGTTACGCAGACGACAACAACACATCAGAATGGAGAAGAAAAGTACCAGAAAATCCAACTGGACGGCCGAACAGACGTTGTTCTTAACTCGCCTTGTTGAGGAAAACAAGGCTGTATTACTCGGCAAGTTTGGACCGGGCGTTACATCTGCTCGAAAGAAGGAAATTTGGACGAATATAACCAAGCAGATCAATGCCACCTTCACAGGGAAGTGACGGTCGTAAATTTTGAGTGCACTTTAAAATGTTATCACCTTGTATGTGTAACTGTGAAGTATTTGCCTCCTACAATAATTAATGTATATTTTGTTGATTTGTAAAGAAGTTAAACGTTCCTTATTCCCCTCTCCACCATGCTGTGTGTCCTCTTATGAGCTCTGTCAGTCAAAAAATCAAATGTTATGAAAAACATCTTCAGTAGCATATTTTGCAATTTGTAACTGGCATGTAAATACATAACATGATACAGATGTAGATAAATAATCTATTCAGCCCTAAAGTATTCTTTTATGTTTACTGTCATTTCATTATGTATTTGTCAGAAAGCTTTTGATGTATTCTAGGATTGTAGATTGTTCCAGGAAAGAACACATCACTTTTTTAATGCAACCCAGTTTCACTTATAGTCATATTTGACAGGGGCATAACTCTAATTGACTAATCGAGAAAAGTCATGTCGTTTGCAAGATTCGATATGCCTGTTGTATGCTGTCTGAGAGACGGGATTAGGCTGAATATAAGGAGTGAGGAGCCAGTCTCTACATGGATATCCACTGTCTCCAAGCAAGAGGCAGCCGGCAGGCATCATGTGGCGAGAGAACAAAGTGCAAACGCCGCTCTCGGTCAGTATGCGCGAGTCATGAGCGGACCCGGGCCATTTCGCAACTACATCAATGATATGTGAACTGTGGTCAAAGACAACCTGAGTATTGATGCTGTGGTACTGCTTTCTGTACACATAAGCAGGTTCGTGCTCGGATGGTGCTATAATCTGAATGTGCATCTATAACCCCAACCACTTCGGGAAAGTTAGCGATGCTATAGAAACCAAGTTGGTTTCGTCGGATTTCAGTCGGACTGGTAGGAAACGAAACGAACTGTCGAACAATGGCAGGGGCAGACAATGCAGTTATTGTTTGGTTAATGGCCCTACTCACTGAAGACTGTGAAACACCAATGAGGTCCGCATTACACAGCTGTACTTTGCCCGTGAAGCAAAGTAACGCAGCGTCAGTAGAACTTTGATAAAGGATGACTTCTTTGAGTGAGAGGCGAAATTTCATTGGAAATGAGACTTACTACAAATTGTATACCATCTTTTGATAATCTAAATCTTCGTTTCAACTCTGTTTCTGTGTATGTTTCTAAAATGTTGGTTCTATCGATGAATGCATAGGCGGCCATCTTTGTTTACTTTAAGAAAATTCTAAGTGCGTAAGTAACCTGTGGAGGACTCTTAAGTTCAGAACAACTCTTAAGCACTAAGAGGTTTGATGAATATTGCTTAAGCAAAAATCTTAGTTTTAGATAGGTTGCTATGGAAACTAAGAATTCTTACCAGACTTAAGAATTCTTAAGGCTCAAGAATATTCGGCGAAATTTAGTGAATCCGGCCCCAGTTATAAAGCTGCAGACCTGTACTACCCGTTGACATGTACTGATGTACATAAAATCTACTTCCTGGTTCTATTGTAGGCGACTGTGTGTGTGGGACCTGAGGCGTGAGACTCGTTGCGTTGCCCCTAATGCAGTGACAACTAAAACATGTTATAGACATACAAGTAAGATACGTGTACATACCACGTTGTTTGTGAGGAACGTCCACCAGTCGAGTCCCAACTGTGAAGATAAGACGGAGGTACAGCATGGACATGTTGGTGGTGTGTGAAACTAGTGACACAAGTAATAGATACTAGCACTGGTGAACAGTGTATGTAATTATACTTCCGGTGTTGATATGCTAGCTGGATATGTATGGCTTGATGTGTGTCATTCAGACGGGTATTCAGAGAAGTAGGTCATGTGTCAAGACATTTAGCGATTATGATAGGCGACAGTGTACCTTTGTTGCTTGTATAATGTGTCTGTGTAGACGTAGCATAACACCTGGATATTCACTACAGGTTACATGTCACTCAAATCAAATAGGTCGTGCGTCACATATAGTGTTGGGCGACCGGGTATATGTGTACGTACTATTTGTCTGAGTGTCTGTATATGTGTTTTAATATGTGGCTGTGTAGACTCTATATACCCATTGATGTAATTACCAAGAGTCGGTATATATTCATACAGAATACCTGCAGATTTAATGTGTGACTTGAACTAGTTTCAAAGACTAGTCTCTAAACAAACTTGTAGAACTCTTCAATATGTCAGTCTCCAATATTGAAGCAGTAGAGAGGGACTTCCCGAGTTCCACAACATATCACAACATGATAATGAATAAATGAAACACATACATATGCATTTGCGTATAGCAAACAACAAAAGTGTCAAATCCATGGAGTTCAGTCTTTTATCATTACATATGTGAAATCCTTGGTTTCTTTTCTATTAACATACCCTGGGACAATATAATACACAAAACATGTACAATTTTTTTAAAAGAAACGACATAATAATGATGTGAATATTCGAGACCAATTGCATGGTTTTGTTTTGATAACAATTTACAAACACTGTTGGGTGTTTGAGGTTACACTACATGTGGACAAACCTAACACATGCTAACAAATGACACACAATGAACCACCACTTAGTATCCTGCAGTCGGACGACTTAGCTCCAACCATCTCTGGCCACACGACAGACTTTGGCCATGAAGACTGCATTTGGTCGTTCGGTGTAACCTGCAGTCGGCAGAGAACATTATCGTTTATTTAAACACGAGAGTGATAGAGTGAGTTTAGTTTCACGCCACACTCAGCAATATTCCAGCTATATGGCGGCGGTCTGTAAATAATCGAGTCTGGACCAGACAATCCAGTGATCAACAGTATGAGCATGGATCCGCGCAATTGGGAATCGATGACATGTGTCAACCAAGTCAGCGAGCCTGACCACCCGATCCCGTTACTCGCCTCTCACGACAAGCATAGTCGCCTTTTTTGTGGCAAGCATGGGTTGCTGAAGACCTATTCTACCCCGGATCTTCACGGGTCTATTTAAACACGATGAAACCAAAAAGAATATTGCTTGGTGTCAGTTTTGACAGGTCTCATCAATATGTCTGCAATACACTCCCGATATACGGTATATATTCAATATCCATAATGGCAAAAACATAATATAACCTCATAATATAATCCCTATTCACCTATACTTGATGTACACTTAGCATATATGATATACATTCAATACTTATATTAGTGGTGATAACAGCTTCGTACACAATACATGTTTGGCTATATCGAGGTAAACGATTCATATCCAGTATTCACACTGGTAGAGATAAAAACAGCCCTGTCTTCGTTCACAGATATGTAAGTGCCATGACGTGGCTGCAGCATGTCGTCAGTACTTCGATAAATCTGGATTATGTCACAAACAACTTCGGGTAATTCACTTCAGCCAATGTGCTGCCAGTCTGCAATATTCTGGTGGACGGTCGTAAGACCATTTCACACCACAGTAAGTAACCTGGAAGTGACTGCAGGTAACACAAAGATCACTGTAACCTCATCCTTCTTTCATTTTACACAATGACATCTACGGAATCCTGTTTTGGACACAATCAAAGTCAGTTATATAATCATCTGGTGTGTACACTCACCCTGACCTCCTCACTTTTTCCTGGTAGGTGTTTACAAAGTTACTTGGTATTTGCGTTGTGTCCTGATAACTGCCAGTAGCTTTTTTGTATAAGAAAAATATACACCAAGTTGTTATGCATGATCAACTTCCGGTTGTGTTGTTTACGCGGGTCGTTCCACAGGCTGAGTTTTCCTGGTTGTTGTTTGGTATTATACACCCTACAGTAAACGCTGATTCCGATTGAAGGAACGCCTATTGGGATACTGAAGGCTTAAAGAGTGAAATATTTAATGTTCTTGGGTTGTTATTTACCTTTTGGCGGTAACTAATTTACTACTTCAACGTATTGACTTTTCCTCGATTCCCCTAGGCGTCTAGGATGACGTCAGTGTTGTGCTAAATATAGTGTCGAAGATTCTCCAAAAACTAAAGACACAGTTTGCATAACAGTTTGTTGTACCAGTCGGAGCCCCGTCCAACTCTGAAGAAATAAAATGGTTACACCGATGTCCGTCCGTGAAATCAAGTTTTGCTTTGTGGCTGTTGTGAACCTGTTGGAAATCATACACGCTGTCTGTTCAAATCAATTCAGCTGAAGGCACTTGCATATATTATACTACTGAAATTTTGTTGAGATTCACAGATTCAGTCATTCAAATCAACGATGAAATCGTTCGTTTTCGTTCGAGTCACTACACACCCAGATGTTAATTCTGTAGTGCACAGGTATCCTCGTGCCTACTGCAGGACTGGGGATCGGTTCTTCCTGCCCCACTGACACCTCACTAAATCATGACTGATCCCCCTATGTTGCTACCATAATATTATGCCATACTTTTCAGACTGTTCTGTCTCTGTTTATGTACATCTGTCAACGTAATCACCAATTGGATTTGTGTGTTCATTGTGAAAATATATTGCTTATTTGCTTTGCGAAATATTCACTATTAAATACATAATCGACAAAGATGACATAAGCGTAACCAACATGATTTGAATTTCTAACAGTAAACGTGCATGTGGAACTTTATCGTGTGAAGTAATGTGAATATGAAGCAATAACAGGGACGTCCTGTCACAAAGCAAAGTGATGCTATGTCCTGAACGTCGTGTTTCTGTGTCCACAGCTGAAACTCATGACATGATGTTGACTTTGTTCGTATTTCATTCGTCAAGACCTGAAATGTACAGAAGTCAAGGTAATTAAACATACAAATATCACATCAACTGAACATATCACATAAAGTAAACGTATGAAACTCGAACAGAAGGGGAAGCATATGCTTTGGGTTACTACTGTTGAAACACTTAAGAACACAGTTGATCGATGACGATGTAACGCGATTAGAATCACCAGGAGTGTTTCATGGTTTGGTTACCTTGAGGATGTGCCCCAGTGTTCTGATATGGCGATGCCCTGATGGACTCATAGGTCACAGGAGCAGTCTCTGTCACGCCCTCATAGGTACTTGTATCTGCTGCAGCATCCACTGAAGATAAGATTAATTAAATAATATATGTCCAAATACAAATTACACCTCAATTCTTTGAACTGGTTCTTCAACAAGCTGACAATACATCCATGTGAAACATGAGATTAAACAATATGAACCAAGCTGCCCCTACCTTTTGTGTTCTCATATATCTTCAACTGTGTGTACTGTTGTTTTTCAGATCCCTCCTCCACATTTGAATACTGCGCTGGAGCCGCGATCTGATCTGAAACATATTGTAATGATTTAGTGCTAACAGATCGAGAGATGGTTGTAATATCAACTAGAGGGAAACACCCAGCAGCCAGTACATACCTAGAGATGAATATCCTCTGTTGTCCATTTCCACAGGTTCAAGATGGCTGGAGCTACAAAACAACATCAGGTCAGGTTTTTAAAACAATCGGGTGATAAACCTCATAATGTAAAAGTAATATGCTTTAGTTAACCTATTGTAAGTTACTTACTTATTTCGTAGTTTTACATGCAGTGTTTCAGTTAACTGTATTGATATATGGATTACCTTTTTCGTGCAGCTCCTGGAAAACAGGAATAGTAAATATGTCATGGTGGTTGAAACACACTTCACAAATATCAACATGTCGTATCATAAACGAAATGGAGAGACACAAATACCTTTTCTGTAAGTTACTGTGGATGGAAACTATAAAAATACATGCGTTGTACTTATACTATGTACCTTTTAGAATGTTTGCAACTCTGTATCCCTTTCGGTACAGCACCATTAGAACCATCCCTCCAATGAGCAGGGTAAGAAGAAAGGTTCCTATTGTAGCTCCTGCTATTACCCCTGTACCGATGCATGACGCTTCGAGCTTTTCCTGGTCTGGTGGATCTATTATGTAATCAAAACAGCATAAAATATGACTGTCATTTGTGTGCATTTGGGGTTCAATTGAGCCCTGTGCAATATTGTAGTGACAAGCACAAGCCTCGCACAAATCATTAGTGTGTGTGCCAAGCTCACACAACGTTTACTTGGCGTTTCCGGATGTACATTGGTAACGTCATGATACAACGCTGTCGCCACATTAATATGACGTCATTATAAAAAGTTATTTCACACCGTTACAGCAACATTACATACATACGTTGTCAAAACGTCGTGTATCGACTGTTACACAATGTTATGATTCATCGTTTCTTAAACGGTGGTGCGACGTAAACTGTCTCTTTCCCGAAAATTGCAAGAACAAGAGCGTACATCGAATTATTTGTAATTCGGCAGAAAACAAGACGGTAGTGCATTATTTCCATCCAATTAATATACTAAAGACACAGAGACGTAATTTCCATTATTTCTGACATCGTTATTATCACATCACTGTGCAACCTTGTGTCACAACGTAATATCACTGTTGCAAGTTTACGTTGAGGAAACGTTATGCATTGGGCTCCTCACAAGTATGATAATAATGCTTTATCTACAACTTGGTGTCACGAAAGAGTTTTCTGTAAAACCCTTAGGATAAAATTAACTTTGAGATTCGGTCTTCACTATTTATCTGTAGATGCTACCCTTGCAAGCGGTGGGTTGTAATATACATGACACATGATAAATTCCAAAGACGGGTACAACGTATATAGCTCATTTTTAGCTTAGACGCTTCTCGCAATATCTTAGTGACATAGACGTCGGTCTGTAGACATTCCATCAGACCATGCAGTGACTTGATAACATGCATCAATAGAGTCTGACAACCAGAACCAGTTAGTCACCGTTTACAACAAGCAGGGGTCAATGAGGAACCAGTTCTTACCCAGTTCCCCAAGCAGTTCAGTCCCATTGTTATTCACGCCCATCCTCATCACAACAAACCCCGACATAAATGTTTACTGTAATTCCAAAGAATTGCGAAACCATTTGTCTAAATCAACGTTGATTGTGCATATTCATATTTACGCCCTAATATCTGATGATGAATTGATATCTTAGTCTTAGTCTACTTAGGCTACATAATTATATTTATTCAGATATATGGTCATTTACATTCCCTTTGTGAAACACGAAGTGCATTAGCGTACAAGGACTCAGAAATTACTCTTTTTCTGTTCTCTGAATATATACCCAAATAAGAAATTATACATGAAAGATACCCATATATTTCCTTCAGTTGCAGCAAACACGTTTTCCATAAGATACATAGTGTTACCAGTGAGTGATGGTCATGAAGACACACTTACCACCAGCAGTCACCGCTTCTACCAATACATAACTATCAGAATCCCCGTAGTCATTTCTAGCTTGTAGTCGGAATATGTAAATCTCTCCTGGTGTAAGCCCGGTCACTTCAACAACCATCATCTCGCCAGGATCATCATAGGATTTGTACACAGTCCACGTTCTTGTCGCAAACTGAAGATACTCAATTAGAAACGTCTGAGGGCGTCCACCATTGAACCCAGGCAGCCACGAGAACCATATTGACGACGCTGTTGCATTATCCAGATCTCGAAACTGTGTAGGTGTCTGAGGTGGCCCTTACAAGAAATAAACAAATAAAAACGTCATTATTGTAATGTAAT
The DNA here is from genome assembly GCF_003918875.1 of Haliotis rubra. NCBI lineage: Eukaryota > Metazoa > Mollusca > Gastropoda > Lepetellida > Haliotidae > Haliotis > Haliotis rubra. The sequence goes on along the minus strand of NW_025765607.1, from coordinate 30,658 downwards.
TCCATTGGTTGAAAAGTTCAAATAAAAAATGAGGACAATTGTTATGGATATACAACTCATTATTGCTTGACAACGGCATTAGAATCTATGTCGATCGAAACGTCACCTATACAGAATAAACAAGAAGACAAAGTCATCAATATCCCCCGCAATGGCAAAATACTCTTCATGATTATATCTACAAGTTATGATTATGTCAAATATTTAGGTGTGTATATAGAAAAGTGGAAGGAGAGTATTGAAAGGTTTTGTAAAGTCCTGCTCCAGAAAGGACCACTATCACCAATTTCAGTCTATGTCAAACTTGTTGCTATGGAAATGCCAAACATATTTCATTCAGAATTCCAAAACTACCAAAAGGCACCGGTACACCACCAGAGCTATCTATGTGCCAAGTTTGGTGAAGAAATAGTCAACGGTTTTAGAGTTCTGCTCCGGAAAAGTACACCACCACTAATTTCTGTTTAAGTAAAACTTTTTGCCATTGAAATGCCAAAATATTTTATTCAGAATTCCAAAACTACCAAAAGGGACCAGTACACCACCAGATCTATCTATGTGCCAAGTTTGGTGAAGAAATAGTGAACGGTTTTAGAGTTCAGCTCCGGAAAGACAAATGTGCACGGACGGACGGAAAACAGTTGAATCTTTTAAGCTTCAATAGCAAATCTGAAAGCACAACACACCTACAGGCACTACACTGACTGTGTATGTGACTGGACTGCCCACGCCATTGCCCACTGACAGATTGTAGTCCCCGAAGTCCTGCTGTTGGAGGTCAGTAAGATGTAGTCTGGCAGTGACTGAGATGTCTGAGACAGGGCTGGAGGAACCATTGACGTCCTGGCTGGTGCTGTTCGATCTACTCCAGGTAAATGTAGGAAGGGGGTAGGCCAGGACTGACACAGATAGAGTCACGTCACCACCAAGTCTAGCAGGGAACTTGAGTTGCTTGGAAATCGAGTCGTCAAGTCGAGGTGGACCTGGTTAAATTCTGATATATAACTGATATTGGCTCAGGTACAACTACTAGCCCGGTCACACAGGAGGGGTAAGATGAAGATCAAAGTAGCAAATTTATGTACGTACTCGAAAACAATTACAGAGGAATTATTCTGCAGGATTGTTTATGCTTCTTAAATTCATTTTGTGAGTTTGTCAGACATTTGACGATACAGACAAACACATATCTAAAACCAGAAGTGAGTATAATCATAACACTACCATGCGAGCATTGTATCCAAAGGTGTTACTTGTGCCTGCCCATAACGAGTGTGAAATAATTATGGTATAATGACAATCACATGTACCTGTACACATGTAACCACCATTTGCTGAAGTGCAAAGTACTCACACCTGACCAGCAATTCCACCTTCTGGGTGACAGCTGCCCCGATGTTGTTGGTGGCAGTACACGAGTAGTTCCCTCTTTGTCTACAGTCTGCTGACTCCAGTCTATATATTGCTGTCACGGAGTTATCTGCCCTTGTCAACTCCTCAGTTCCATTCAGTAACCTGATGGCTGACTTTGGATTACTATCAATCTGGCATCTCAAGATCACTTCATCAGACTCGTTAACTGTCACTGAGCCACTGTGAGAGTTGACGGTAAAAGTGCTTATGTTGGCTGGATCTGAAAAGAAGAACCACTGTATCATTGATATTGTATCATCTGAAACTAAATGGCTGAACACTGAATTCAATGTGAGGTTTTCCAAAAGAGAAAAAACAGTAAACATACTTATGTCGGCTGGGTCTGAAAATGGGGAACAACTGCATCATTGACATGGTATTGGTTAAAACAAAATGGCTAAACATTTCAATCTGAAATAAGTATGGTATACGGAACATTGACTGTAACACTGTCACCAGTGTAGACTATACACTGACACTGAACATCAACACTGACTGTAACACTGTCAACAGTGTAGACTATATACTTACACTGAACATCAACACTGACTGTAACACTGTCACAAGTGTAGACTATATACTTACACTGAACATCAACACTGACTGTAACACTGTCACCGGTGTAGACTATATACTTAAACTGAACATCAACACTGACTGTAACACTGTCTCCAGTGTAGACTATATACTTACACTGAGCATCAACACTGACTGTGAGGTGAGGTGAAATTGGGTTTAACGTCTTGCTTGAGAATATTTCGCTCATATGACGACGTGCATGCGTGTGTATGTGTATGTGCGGCTGCTTCTACTAGCCCAGACTTAAGCTGGTTTTATAGTGCTAGCTCACTGAGATACCATGCCGCAGTGAAGCATGAATACCCCACTCAGACACAGTATACTGACTCCGTCAACACTGCCTGTAACACTGTCACCAGTGTAGACTATATACTTACACTGAACATCAACACTGACTGTATCACTGTCACCAGTGTAGACTATATGCTTACACTGAACCTCAACACTGCCTGTAACACTGTCACCAGTGTAGACTATATACTTACACTAAACATCAACACTGACTGTAACACTGTCACCAGTGTAGACTATATACTTACACTGAACATCAACACTGCCTGTAACACTGTCACCAGTGTAGACTATATACTTACACTGAACATCAACACTGACTGTATCACTGTCACCAGTGTAGACTATATGCTTACACTGAACCTCAACACTGCCTGTAACACTGTCACCAGTGTAGACTATATACTTACACTAAACATCAACACTGACTGTAACACTGTCACCAGTGTAGACTATATACTTACACTGAACATCAACACTGACTGTAACACTGTCACTTCTCCCGTGTGTGTTGTAAGGCTGACATCTGTAGGAGCCTGTCTTGGATCTGTCAGCTTGTCCCTGGAGCACCGCTCCACTGCTGAAGACGGTTCCATTGTGTAACCACCTGTAGCTACATCCGGGTCTACAGAGGGCGGAGCATAAGATTGATGGAAGAGCCTGGTGTTCTGTCACAGTGTAGGAGGAGGTGGAGGGAGTCAAGGAGATCTGGTAGGGACCGTCTGGAGTAGAGGGTAATGTGGCACTGATACTGTGTGTACGATTTATCTCTATGTTTGCATGAACATGCACTTCCACACATTTAGAAAACACTTCTTATAATTACATGTATTAAAAAATGACAGTGAAAAGACTGACTGAGTGACTGAGTTTGGTTTTCCGCCGCTTTTAGCAATATTCCAGCAACATCGCGGCGGGGGACACCAGAAATTGGCTTCACACATTGTGCCCATGTGGGGATTCGAACCCGGGTGTTCGGCGTGACGAGCCGACGCTTTAACCATTAGGCTACCCCATCGCCCCGACATTGAAAAGAACCTTGAAAACTATACCACAATGAACCAACACAAAATAAAAGCATCAAATGCCTCAGTGATCGGTCACACTCCCACGGTACGTAGTTGCTACCGAGATATGATATACACACTACATATACAATTTTTTTGTGAGTACAGCTTTTAATGTCTAATTAAAACAACAACCTTTAATTGACATTCTCAAAAGTTAGCAGAGTTCATCTTGTCAACTCCATGACACCGAGTGTTCATTGTTTGAGGCCAGTCAAATAAACATCGTCGGGAGGGGGATGGCCTAAAAGTCGGGCCGGGCCGGGCCGGGCCAAGGCGGGTCAAATCTATTATTGGCTAATAAACCCATTAACGAACACCATGCCTACAATTAATCAATGCAACATACACTCATGATAATATTGATCAATCGGGAGCCACAAACGCGTACCATAACAACTTTATTTCGAGTAAATCGGCTAAAACCAAGGAAGACGAGAAGCCTGTGAACTGGCTGACCGAGGCTACGTCCAAAAGTGGAATCGTTAAACGAAACGCGATTTAAAACGTATAAATACTTCAGCCAATTCCGATACACATTTCCGTCGGCCCGAAAATGTTTTTACATCTATATCCAATCACATACCACCCCATAAACTCACTTAAAGCTGGTTTTATAGTGCTAGCTCACTGAGATACCATGCCGCAGTGAAGCATGAATACCCCACTCAGACACAGTATACTGACTCCGTCAACACTGCCTGTAACACTGTCACCAGTGTAGACTATATACTTACACTGAACAGTAGATATAATACCAATCTATGGATTTAAACACAATCCAAGATACATCTGTGAGATATAAGATGCATTTAAGAGCCCTGGCCAAGCCGGACCGAAAGCTTGTGACACTGTGTCTTTGTTGAGTATGTATAGGAAATAGGGCTTCACTTTGAGCAAGGTGTTTGCTTCAAATATATACGCTTTGAGACTCTGTAACGTGAAATGTAGGTAGATATAATACTAATCTATAGATTTAAACACATTTCAAGATACATGAGTGAGGTTTAAGTTGTTTTTTGACAGCACGGGCCAAGTCGAGCTGAACAGAGACCAAACACTTTTGATTGAGGCTATGTTGAAAAATGAGAGACAAGGGCTTCACTTTAACGGAGCAGTTATCTTTACATGTGGCATTTTGTAGCATCACACATTGATATTTAGGTAGATATAATACTAATCTATGGATTTAAACACAAATCAGAATACATGTGTGAGGTTTAAGTTGTTTTTTGACAGCGCGGGCCAAGTCGGGCTGAACAGAGACTAAACACTTTTGATTGCGGATTTTGTTTTCCGAGGATTTCATTTTCCTAAATCGTTGGGAATGGAGAGAGAAAGGGGCTTCACTTTTACTTTACTTTATGAAGTGGTATTTAGGTAGATATAATACCATTTTGTGTTTCATGTGTATTGGTAAATATAAGAATATGCATACGCGCTGGCTATCTGATTTGAGCTGGTATTGTTTACAATGAAAACAAAAATTTTGGTGTTTGTGAATGCATACTTTGTTTGATCCTTTATAACATATACAAAAAGTTTGTGATTTCAAATATTCCTTTTAATATACATAATCATGTCATATTTGCCCATTGACACTCGCCGATATCCACGTCTCTTTAACATAAACATCCTGTGCTGATTCAGCCTGAGACAACAAAGGTTAAATGCTGAACCCCACTATCTTAATTAAGGAAAGAAAAGCAGTCAAAACACTGTCACTTCCTGCCGAGGACACCAGGATGTCACACGCAACCTTCCCTCATAGACATATCAAGGAAAACACATAACAACAAGACAGTGTCTTTTCTACGGGAATCTCGGTATGTAGTCATTGTTGTTGTGTGGGTTTTTTCACCATTAACTATACATTTTCAATCAAACTATGCATTTGTGAAGGCAGGAAGTGTATCGACCCAAATGTGCAGGTTTCGTTTTAATATTCTGCAATCCATTTTTAGTATTACCCGGTGGCCCGACCCGACTTTTCTTGGCCCGACTTTTAGGCCATCCCGCCGGGAGGTGTTGTTACGGTTCGTGAACACGACTTACAGCGTCCGGACTGTGACGCAATTTACTGTTTATTTATACTGATTGGTGACAGCTACGTTCCGGAAACCGAATTTCCGGATTATCAGGGCAAATTAAATAGGCATAGATTGGCAACAAGCTGAAATCGTCGGTGAGGCGAGACATCCGGATTATCGGGGTCCAGACTAACGGGGCTTCACTGCAAAAATATTTCCTTTCGTGACTATAGGACACCAGACAATACAACTTATCTTCTGCAGTTCGGGTAAGCATCAGTTTGTTGAAATTAGGTTTTGCTGTTTCTGTCACAAACTCTTTCTTTGCAATGGGGGTACATTCCTCAGTTATCCCCCTTTACCACTTTACCAATAGATGACGCCAATCACTACGGTCCTAAGTGTACTTACAGTGCATTAATGGTGTTTTGCTGGTCGATTTTAAAAGTGCAGCAATTACGATGCCTGAGACGTGCTGCGCTGCGTGAGACGAATGTAGCGATAGAGAATATATTCCCGTTTCATCTTGCCCAAACACTCCTGTCGCTTAACACCTTGCACATTTTGAAACTCTGTCTCTGACAAAAGTAGCCCACAGTCCTCAGTAGTCCATGAAAAAACCTCATTATCGGTTTAAAAAGCATGATTTCAATAGAAAAATGGCATATATTCATGCATTGTGTATGTATAAATGTGAAGAAGTAGTTACTTTTTACGATTAGATAAGAGTGTTGGTAGTCGTCGTGCGTACTCACACTGAGGCTCCATGTTGTACACCTGGCTCCACTCTGACTCCAGACCCTGACTTTCTCTCGCTCTACATCTGTAGCTGTGACTGTCCCGGAAACTCACTGTGAAGGTGAAGGAGGAACCAGGGGAGGTAACTGTGATGTCAGTGTTGTCCCGCTGCCATGTATAGGTCAAGGTCAGACCATGGTCAGCAGGGACAGTGGTAGAGGTGGAGCTGCAGGTCAAGGTCACTTGCTGGTTGTAGACAGGTGTTGTTGACACTGGTGGACGACCAGGTGATGTGGGTTTGCCTTTCAAAATACAGTATATGTAAATTAGGTGCTTGTACATGTCGATTTATGCAAATTGGGTTAACACAAAACCATATAACCCAAAACGGAATGCGATTGATCATTACAAACACTACACATATCAGTTACATCATTGGTTCCTTGCACACATGCGACATTAACTTACATTACAACAGTTTGTAACTTGGAAATAAAAAATGTATACGGTTATTCTTCCATGATTAGGACAGGCCTTTGCATAAAGTTGCTCTAATTGTATTTATATTTAAAAGAGGTTTAAGCATATTCGATGCGGTACCCAAGGTATCTTATCGCAAATGTAAATTGTTCTACGAAAACAACCTTTTTGCTCTCGGACAACAAGTACATTGCAACCAGTGTAGACGTTCATGTTTATAGATATCCTAAAACTCTGATACGTGGGGATTGGTGCAATAGATTTGATCATCAATTAACTCGACAAACCTAATACACCCGGGCTTTTATTAAATTTCGAATAATCTTTGATTGGTGTAATAATGACACACGTAACATAGCTGAGACATACTATATTTTCATGGGAATATGTATGTTGAATACAAACATGGATGATCCATATTAATCCTATGTTAAACAACAACTAATAAAGTAACCACTCACCCAGGACAACAAGCTTCTGTCCACAGTTCTGTATCACACTAGCGGCCCCTCCAGCCCCACAAGTGTATGTCCCTGCATCTGATGTCTGGATGTTGCTGAGGGTGAAGGTGACATTCCTGGCTGCTCTGTTCCCCTGGTACACCAGTCTAGATGTGTAGTTGGGGGTGGGGCTGAATGTCCCAGTGCCTGTCACTATGAACACAACAACACCAGCAGGACTGAGAGCATAGAAAGTACTTCCTGTCCCCAGACCTCCCTGTGGAATCTCCCAGCTGAACCTGGCTGTGTCAGACACAGCAGACAACACTGGACTGGCACTGGCGGCACCTGATACAACACCTGTAGAGAGAAGTCACTTACGAGGTGGCAGAAACGAAGTAGAATGAGTAAACCGGCATTCAATGTGTATCAGGTAAACAAGGTCTCAAATGTGAACAAAGAACATAATTAAGTTTAACATAAACTCATAAGACAGATATGAAAGACGTACCTGCAGTCACACAAAAAATAGCAACCGAAACTACCTTGACCATGCCTGTTGTCTGGCACCTCGGTGAGATCTGGAGAAAATCGTCATCGTTTACCATAACTACTCTGTATAGTGGTTACTTGTATATATGTAGCAGGCAACATTTACTGTCAATTTTTTATGTTCATATATACTTGTTAACACTGTATGAATGTATAGAAAGCACGTGCGTGCGTTCATGCATGCATATAAGAGTATATAATGTCACATATATAAACAAATTGAGACAATAATGACACAACCCGAATTGTTAATACTCAAGCCGTTATGCAGCGTAAACATAATGCAGAAACTCTCATATAATGTTGTGCGTTGATCCATATTAGGCGACGAAATGTATATGACTTATATTAATGTTAATTGTCAATCAAATGACATTGTTTTTAAAGCCAATTTTTTACTGACGGGAAGTCTAAAGATGTCCTGCGTTCATATAACTAGTTTATAATGTGCATATCTACATCAAAGCTCATACAAAACGGTATATGGACCAAGGGACGCAACTCTACTTAGCGGCTGGCTCACACACGAACCGTAAACAGACTTTGTTGTACACAAACTGTACTAAAACTGTACGTAACTCGTTAAAATGTTGCATTTAATTAACGCTACATTAGCAATGCATTATGCTATTGACACGTATGTATAGCTACAGAGTTATGTAATTAAGGAGTTTCGATCCACCAGTGGTCTGTTATATTTTGCAGACAGGTTTCAAACAGACACGGTTGTATTTCAGCAGTGATATAAGGATATGGACCACTCAGACCAATAAGAAGTTACGGTTCACATTCTATACATTATACATACCAGCTGAGACTTCGGTGTGTCCAGGATGTTATCGTCCTGTCTGACTGGGGAACGTAACACGGAAGTAGAGTACCTGTGTACATGCACATCGCCCATGACAAACTAGTTCGGCTGTGTCTAAATATAGTTCAGTATACCTCTACCGTCTCAAACATATATACATCTGAGGCGGTCGTGAGATAATAACATATCGTAGTCAATTTATGTATAGATACGTGCCAATTTATGACTCTTATGATACTTTTTTCAAGACAGGCCAACCTGTTCAGAGAGAAAAGGAGCTTCCTATGTATCGTTGTAATCATAAAACAAGACGATTGTAATCGCATCTTTCTGTTTTATTTTGGAGATTGGATCTTACCTAAGTTACTCTTAGAGCTTTGTCAACCTTTATGTCAGTTTAAAGACTTAACCACCAGGAAACAGATCTATACACACCCCGTAATATCATTATAGGCGGATAATTGTAACATTGTTGGATACAGTAATCATTTTCATTTCTAGACACTATGATTCAGAAATAATATCAATTGGCAAAACATGTAGAACATCTTTGATGGGCATTTTAGAATCACATTACTTGCTTGGCAACGACAGTAGAATCGATGTCGAAACGTCGCTTTTGACAGAACAAAAACGTTGTATATCAATCATTCTGAATACACGTATACTAAATGGAAGTAAGATAAAGTACATAGTTTTATTTATTTGAGTCCTGTACAATACAAATAATACACTAACGAAAAATATAACTGTGCCTCACATAAAGTTCAGTAACAAATATTTATTCCGAAATTAAATGCTGTATAATTTTGTACACATTCATGAAATTACTTTCTCCGCTTTAAGGTCGTGAGTTGCAAGTAAAGATCCGGGTAAGATTTGGTCTTCAGCAACCCATGCTTGTGCGTAAACGAGATCGGAAGTCAGGTTCGCTGACTTGGTTGATATATGTCATTGTATCCCAGTTGCGTAGACCAATGCTCATGGCGGTGAACACTGGATTGCTTGGTTCACACTCGGTTATTTACAGAACGCCGCCATATAGCTGGATAATTGATGAGTGAGGCGTTAAACAGCAAACAAACAAAGCGTTACAATGCCATTGTCCATTGTATGTAAAGCAAACACGTTCACAGTGAAACCCTTTGTCATCTCAACATGAGTTTTGATCTAAAGAATAGAATTATATGTATCTCAGTACCGTTTAATAATGTTAGATTCCATCCGTCGGTCCGGACTGTCATAAACATCTTAAGGTTATTTAAGCTTTCATAAAAACCCTTATCCTAGGATCATTAAAGCAACAGAAGTACATGAAACATGCCACCAACAGCTGTGATCAATTGACAGGTGTAGCGTGATACTCAAGGGCACTTGGACTCCGGAGTTTACAGTGGTGTCTATAAGAATGGACATCTCACCCGAAAGAGAAAAGAACAAGGTCATATTTTACTGTATGGTTTCATTAACACCAAGTTCAAGAATGACTCAGTATCAAAGATACTATGCGTAGCTTATCTACCGTGAACATATTTATTGAGACCAATTCAACACTTAGAAGATTATCTTTGGATTCATCATGTCATGATACAAAATAATATCATGATACAGATTATATACGAAAAGATCTCGACAGACTCGCAACGTTTATATACAAACATTTACCAAATATATTGATCTAGTAATCTTTATCAGACCATGAATTTTAGATTTCCATATTCATATGATCCACTCATGAGCATGAACATATGAACTATATCATAAGCATGTGTTTATGAATCAGTATCACACAGTGAAGATTCCAGGGCTTGGCGAACAGGTAAATGTTTCCTCTCCCGTAGGTTCCCCACTCGTGGACACCATGTACGCACATTGTCAAAGACCACTTCCCTGTCTGTGTCGTCCTTGGTGACAGTCAACAGAGATGCAGAGGGAGTCCATGTGCTATGATGGTAAACCACTCATGTCAACAGATACGGTTAGTCATGGCAGTGGTCTAATTTACAACGCTGCTGTTAACAATATTCCAGAAATATCACGGCGAGGAAAAAGAAATGGGCTCCCTACATGGTACCTATGTGCTGAATCGAACCCGTGTCACGAGCAAACGCTTTAACCACCAGGCTACCCCACCGCCCCATGTCGACATGAAATACAAACGACTGATTGTGACTATTATGCAGATCTTTCAATTCCCTCAAATGTCACAGTGAAGCGAACATATGACAGAACATCACACACAAAATTATGATTTCCCTTCTCGACAAATGAGCATCGATTAAGCACCAGCTGTATGCAAGGGTACATTTGAACATTTAACAGGCGTTCATAGCTAAAGTATTAAGAATTAATTATTCTTCACAAGGCACACGAAACAATACGCGATGGCAAGTTTTTGGATTGCATGACGCAATGATGTCTTGATGCAACATTGGTGCTAACTTGATGGTAACAAACCGGTCTTTGGTCGACCTTTGAGGAAGCACGTACCTACCGGTAAAAATAAGGGATGATCCAAGACACTGAAGATCGAGGAGTAGCAATGACCACGATGACCCTGACCTAATTCGTCTGACAAGGCGCGATCGCATGACCGAAGAAATTTCGACAATGGAGAGTGGGAGTATATGTTAGGTTTGTTCTCTAAGGCCACAGTGTTTTCTGGCTCTCTCACGTGAACTATTCTGGAAAGTAATACAGGACAATAATCTTTAGCAACAGTGTTATCTGGACCTCTTACCGCATTAGTATTGCTGCCGTGACCATCTGCCAACCTCCGACCAGCTATGATGTTATTTGAATCTACATGAATGTCTACATTCTTTAATATTTACCGTGATGCAGTTTCATACCTTTTTCAACCAAAATTCTTTTGACCTAAATGTTTGACGAACTCACTCTTTAACATGAGACAATAAATCACTGGTGCTATGTTATTGGATTTAGTGACTGCTTGACCGTTTGCCAAAAAGAAAGGCAAGTGTTTGATTGACGATTTGACCTGTGAGTGTGTGGATGTTGATGGCGCGACAATCAACTGTATGACGATGGTCAACCCTGAAAGGGTAAAGGTCACTGTACTTGTCTGGACAGTGCCTAATTTGATATCCTTCTTGCCAATGGAACACTGCGATACTGTACCACTTGACAGTAGAAGCAATTTAACAGTCAAAGGTTACACAGGTTAAGGTCAATGGGTGCCACTCAGTAAGTTCCACTTTCTGGTTGGTGAATGTTAGGGAGGACCGGGACTATCCTCAGTAGCTCCAGGAGGATATCTCCCAAGCACCTGTGAGACTGAGAGTGACAGAAGACATGTTCTCGCCATATGCCAAACACGTCATGCAGGATCTTAGTCTGAGAAGGACCACCGCTGAAAAGTTCATCCCCGGTCTTCAGTCCAAATCAAAGTATATGATCCATTAGCAGTATCTAAAATTTGAAGATTAAGATTGACCAAAGTCCACTGGATGCTCCAATTCAACCGAGAATATGAGCTGAAAGAATACGTTGAATTTTAACCCCGCATAGTGTAGGTTCAGGATTCACTTTGAAACAGGATTGAAATTGATAAAGAATTCACCCTTCGGCGTATTTTTCGTGGATAATTTACGCAGGTACGTGGATGTGAAGTTAGTTCAAGGATAGAAGAGGGCCTGATTTGGTCAAACGCTCATTTCACGTCCTGAGTATATTTCAACGACAGGTTGGTAGCAGTACACAGATTGCATTTGTATTTGAATTCCATTTTAAAAGTATCCAAGATTTAATTCTACTATTTCTACTAAAACTGCATCACATCTGTTGTGGATCAATACCCCTACCGATTCCTTGTGCTACATCATGCCCATTGGTAACATCTGTGAAGTCATGATGAAAGACTTATTCGACATTTCTGACTTTCCGCCTGTAAACTCCCTCTATTCACTGAAAACAGTAACGTTCTCGAAAAGATGAGATGCATCCCATCCCTATTCTGAAGTATACTGAAAAAGTGGAGAATAGAACCCGGGTCTCCGGCGTCACACACACACGCACGCACACACGCGATCATCCCCTCTTATCTAAATTAGCAAAACTGATGACGCATGACAATTGAAAGTTCTTCATTTATTGGGTGTTTCAAGATATTTTAAGCTCTTCTTGTTTGTGTCTCCCAATACATTGCTCCGGTTGATATTACAGAGGTAGCTAGTGTCACAAAGCACGTGTTCAACAAGGGTGAAGTGCCTCTTCGACAGTTTTATTGGCTTTTGTAGAGTTACGAGGGCCCCTAAAACGTCTTGTACCTGTAGATGCACTGTATCCGTACCAACTATTGTAATTCACAAGATAACTGTAAGGTCTGCAAACGAAAAAGAGGGTTGTTCAAGTTCATGTTCGTCTACAAATTTTACCTTGTTAAGCCAAAATGCTTCTTTTCCCTATTACTATGCTATTTTTTTCTTTACTCTGGATTCAGTTCTTGTTTCTGTAGGAAACAGTTACAGTGGAATGTTTAGACCCGGCGGTGATTCTTCGCTCAAACGAAAGATAGCCTATAATGTGTTGGTTTCATTGCGTTCTTTATATGTCCAGCTCCTTGGGAAAGGGCATAAGGCTGAAACTGTCGAACCGTTCATGGTACAGGACCGAGCAGTTAAATAACAGGTATAATCATGTAACGTGTATTTTCACCCTCATCTGTAGTTTTATTCATAGGATCCTAGTGATTTCTTTGCAGATTGATTTTTTTTCGGGGCAGCAATTATATTTCTTTAATCATTTCCTGAGACAGATTGTTTACAATATTTTAACCAACTGAAACAACTTGTCAGGTCAATTTGACTAGGTATGATGTATACATATACAATAATCCAAGAAAAACCGGGAGATAACAGGGCATGAATAGTCAGCGAGGGAGCTATTAGATAGCTCAGGAGTTAAGACATTCGCACGCTACTTGGGTGTTTATTCTTTGTGAAGCTGATCTTTGAGAGTTTTAGGTCTGGGTGAGGAAAATACAAAACATTGTTACTTCATTTCTTCCACGCTTCCTGCCCCTGTAAATAGATGATGGCAACTGAATGAATGAATGATATATCTATAATTATCTGTAATTATTTTTCACCAGATGCTTCTTTTTATTCAATTTACAATTTTCTAATCACGCTCAACAGTTTAAATAAATGTGCATGAAAGCGAAACATGTATGAAATTGTTATCTACAGGAATATCGCTCATCATTTCATCAAATTTGCACATATGTACCAGGGGAAGTTTAGCAATCTTGAACGTGACAGGCAGGTGGTGTCACTTACTTTGTATATATATTTCAGGGGTGAAGGTGGTTGTCATTCACATTGTACATACTTCTCCATGAACATCATCATCAGCCCCCCTAGCCATAAATTATAAACGGTCTTGTATGATACTTTAGTACTTTACGTTGGAGGAAGTAATTGTTTCTTCTATTTCTGGAACACATTGTTGTTCACCTGACTATGGCGTCACACAACAACTGTGTCAGTAGAGATACCAAAACATAGCTAACCATATACAGGTGACTCTGTAGATATACAACAAGCTGTAGTTAGGCTATCAGAACTGTGGTTCAGAATTAGGCAGATGTACCCAGACTCCCACGCCGAGGTGTCAAAAACATTCATGTTGTGTTTGCACACCCTTTTTCTTGGGTAAGAGTTCGGCAACAAGTTTAATATTTCTTCCTTGTAGGTCAGGCCGGTTGGTGGTAAAAAACTGTTTGTGGACTTCTGACACCGCGCTCATTTTCTTCCGGGTTGTGAATGCATGATTAATATACGGGTGAGAAATAAGCTGATCATGCTCTTCGTTTTGCATTAAAAGGGAGATAACTGATATCTATCGACAGGGCGATACTGTCTTTGTCAGCTGGGTTATTGTGAGAAGACCCACCTATGTGGTAGGCTGAATGCAGCTTGCACAAATGACCCTGATATGATTTCTGTGTGAGCCAACGCACCTTATCACATTGAAATGTTATCTATGTGTTATACTTGTCCCGTGCTCTACCCCGCCCTTTGTACCGCATGGTGAAGGGTGTTTGTCAGCCGTTACGCGTAAATATCACTGTATCACGACTGACTGACTGAGTTTAGTTTTACGCCGCTTTTAGCAATATTCCAGCAATATCACGACGGGGGACACCAGAATTGGGCTTCACACATTGTGCCCATGTGGGGAATCGAACCCGGGTGTTCGGCGTGACGAGCCAATGCTTTAACCACTAGGCTACCCCACCGCCCCCACTGTATCACGAGGTTTGCTGCTCGTTGGTAGGCAATGACAAACGTAACGTCATAAAAATAAACGCTCAAAAACTTAGTATATGGTAATTGACAGACACGTATTACTGGATTACACTTTTGAAGTGATCGAAGTACTCGATAGAGTACTAAACACAGAGTCAACTTACCAGCGTTCATACATAGCTCAAATAACATGGTTTCTACAAAATTCGAAATGAGAATCCGACCGTAAAGTGCTAAATTATAGAATCCTAAAGGGACACTGTCGCACAGTTGCCTTTTAATAGTGCAGTGGTAAGTCGTCTGCCTATCACGCTGAATGCCCAGGTTCGATCCCCGGTGGAGGCACCTAGGTTTGGGTCCCGAGGTAGGCACAGCTGTCTCTAATCCTTGGACAAGTTGTCTAGATCCACATTGTCTCAGTTCACACAGCTGTAAATTGGGTACCCGTGAAGATGTGCTGGCAATGTCAGTGTATAGTTCGTTGCGCATAACAGGCAGCATGGCTGTATGATCCCGCGGGAGTTGAAAAAGGTTTTGGAAAGTACGATAGTGTCCTATGATAGTAATGTACGTAACGCCGTAAACAGGCAATGTGCATGGATATGAGCGCCATATAAGCGAATAAATTACTATTACTATTACTAGTATTGCGCACGTGTAGTAAGTGAATCTACGCATGCTCGGGAATAGTTATCCTCTCTCTTTAAACCTCTTGTGGTCTTTTGTTACCTCCATTAGTTCTTAACATATTGTTTGCGTATCAATGGCACTGAGGTTTGCTGCTCGACAAGTTTGTTCATGTGTGTATGTTGGTGTCGTCTCTAATAGACGGTCTCCTACAACTTTCAAGTCGATGCGTATGATGGACTTGCCATTTTAGACGGCGCAATTCGCTGTGCAGAGCTGCGTCTCTGAGGTGCAAACTCTGAACCTGGGTTCGAATCCTAGCACTATACACATCACTTTGTGCCTTCCTCCGATATCTAGCAGACATACTGTGAAAACCTGAAATATTGTTCAAGACGACATTAAGATTTAGTCTACGTATCAGGCGAAGGTATGTCACATTAGTCGCAGGGAGTCCTTGGATGGGTGACCGTGTTCGGCAACTTGGTTCCCGAATGTTTTGAGGCCTGCTTAGATCCTGCCCTACACTGAAGCACATACATGTGGTGTCTCTTTTTGGGAGTGAAGTTGTTCCAAATACGACTTCACAGCCAACAGCTGATAAATACCAGGTAGAATCAACGAGCACATTAAATTCAGTTTGAGTTGTAAACTCCCAAGGAGTGATAATGGACTTTGGACTTGACATTCAGCATAAACAAAAGGCCTTACAAATGGGCTTATATTGCTGTCATGAATATTAACCCCACTCGCTCTCACATAAATTTGTCTCGCTGAGTGGAAATTTTTAATCGAGGGTTTAATTTTTTTGTTGTTCTTTTTTTTGATTTGGCATTTTATTCGCCGCTATGTCATGTTTGCCTTTCCTTCAACATGATGAAATAAGTGAAATTGTTCAGAGTGGCGTTAAGCTATGCTCACTCACTCACTCACTCATGATATCCTTTTCGATGTACACAAAGACAGTACTGAAGCTTTTTTCAAGCACGTACTCACAGTGAAGTGTACAGTTCGTCTTCAGGAAATAGTAAAGCACACGCACGCACGCACACGGATACAAATACGCGCATATAACCACCCAGTCAGTGTTACGTACTGTAGCCTGATTTTGCCTTCTACGACAGTCTGTCGTGGAACATAACATATTCGCTCATAACATATTGAAAAGCATGCACAACAAGCAGAGACATACACACATAGGTACAAAAGAACGAATTTCTACAAGTTCTGTTCCCTATTGTAGCCTTTCCGAGCCTACAATGAACCATGGTGCGTAAAGCGTCTTGGTACTGTATTTGAAACTCACACACGCCCACACAAATGCAAACGCACTCACGTATAAGCTCGCTTGCGTAGCCATGGTATATAGACCGCTTACATGCAACACACTTTCTCCATTTTTTCGTTGTCTTACGTCCTGTAGCTTTCTCGATCCTTTGTTTCCAGGGAACATCGGTATCCAGGTCGTCTACACACACATTATTAAAGAGAACAGGCACAACTACCCACCCAATCTCAGCTACGTACTGTAGCCGCCTCGATTCTGTGCCAACATTGAACCGTATTGTGAGTGAGAGAGTGAGTATTGTTTTAAGCCGCTTTTAGCAATATTCTAGCAATATCACGGAGGGGGCACCAAAAATTGGCTTCATATATCGGACCAATATGGGGAATCGAACTCGGTATGTAATATGATTAAGGAAAACACTAAGGAGACACTGTACACG
Organism: Haliotis rubra; assembly: GCF_003918875.1. Lineage (NCBI taxonomy): Eukaryota > Metazoa > Mollusca > Gastropoda > Lepetellida > Haliotidae > Haliotis > Haliotis rubra. The sequence continues at coordinate 13,631 of NW_025765607.1, read as the reverse complement.
ATCCGGATACATATGATATATATGATCTGGACACATGATCAATATCTTATCAACTGTAAACACGCAGTAGGGTAATACCAGAGCGTACGATGTTTTGTGTTACATGACATCGGTGCAAAATGCGTCTTTGTCAGTCACTAATATATGCGAGGCCCTCAATCTACTCAGGTATCTCACGACGCCATGATTTTTTGGTTTGTTATGGTGTGCTATACCGTAGCTATGGCGACATAAACAAACAACATACATTAACTCACATATCTTGTTAATTACAAGACAACTGATCCGTACCAGAAACATACTGAGAACCAGTTGTGAATTGCCAAATGACTGTATTTGAAGTTTTTTTATGAATTGCAATAAATTCAACGTGCAGACACGAATAAACTTGTTCCTCCTTCATCATACCAACTTCTAAGAGTGAGCGAGTATCGTTTAACGCCGCTTTTAGCAATATTTCAGGCGGGGAACACCAGAAACCGTCTTCACACATTGTACCCGTGGGGAATCGAACCCGGGTCTTCAGTGTGACGAGTGGACGCTAGTAACCATTTGGCTACCCCCCACACATACACAACATACACACACACACCAAACACCACGACCCCCACCCCCGCCCCGCCACTTATTATCATGGAAAGTGTCACCCTGTCTACTCATCTCATTAGGTTTTTAAGAGTACGTTCTTCTCTGTTCCGTAGGGGCGGTAGGGTAGCCTAGTGGCTAAAGCGTTGGCTCGTCACGTCGAAGACCCGGGTTCAAATCCCCACATGGGTACAATGTGTGAAGCCCATTTCTGGTGTCCCCCGCCGTGATGTTGCTGGAATATTGCTAAAAGCGGCGTAAAACCAAACTCAGTCAGTCAGTCAGTATCTGTTCCGCAGCGGTATTATGTAGAATAGTGTTCCATATCTACAGGGCATTACGCATATTGTCTCATGTCAGGGTTGTTGTATATATAGACCAAATGAATGATAAGCATGCATTTTGTAGTTAATTTGCACAATATGTTAAATACACAAACGAGTAGATTATACTTAGTTCTGCATAGAAAATTGGACTTTTATACAAAATAGTTGTTCAACCAAGTTTCTGAGATCTTCAATATTTAAGCCATGCACACTATCAACCTGCGACTTGTGTTTCAAAATGGGCCGCATATTCCATAAATAAATATATTGAGACCAGTTAAACACGCTCTTCATTTAATATATGGTCGTTGCTACAGCCTAAACTGCGTCATGGCATCTACTATCAAGATAAATGTTTTCATATGGGGCAGTAGGGCTACGGTCACCTATCAACCGCTGACCATGCAAACACCTGTTGTAACACTTGGGTGCCAGGTGTATGTCTTGCTTTAGCGTTTGCATAGTTGATGTAGGAACGTATTTCATCTTAACCGGAACAACACCTATATGTATACACATCACATGAAGCCACATTTTATATAGCACATTTATTACAAGATGACAATTTCGTTTTCATATTTATTTACCGGTTTAACCTGGAAAAAATAAGAAATAGTTTGTTCAGTTCATGTACACACGGAAAACAGTGTCGAAAGACCCTCTATTTGTTATAATATCAACATGCAACTATTAACTATAGCAAAGGGAACTCATCCAAACCTCAAATTTCTTTAGAATCTGAATAAATTAACCATGGAGGATTATTTTACTTACCAATCTAAAAGAACGAACACACTGCAGTTTCTTCAAAAAGCAAACCTGGTGAAAACTTGAATCAGATAGTAGTGCTGATAACCGTGGACATTTTCAAGATTCTGGCGTGCAATCAAGAATCACAAACCGAGCACTATGTCAATATCTGGTGTAACATCCGTCACCTCCGAAAATTGCAATAATTCCAAGCAGTGACTATCAGAAGATGCGATGTTGTGTGTTCTATTCTTGATGGAGGACTTGTTCCAATATGTTTATTCCTTGTACTGGGGGATCTCTGTGGCGTAAACCACGACCCATAATGTCCCAAGCATTTATCTATGTCTTGAGATCTGGACTACACGAAGGCCAAGGTAGATTTGCTACCGCCTCTTGTCGGAAGAAGTGTCCAAAGGCACGTGCACGATGTGATCTAGCTGTTGTATGGGGTTGGGGGGTTGGGGTGGTTCACCTTAGTGGTCCGTGATTTCTATTCAATTATCTTATGAGTGGTATGAGTTTGCCGACTCGAGTGTTCACAGGACAAACTAATGCTTAGTCTCTGAGTATATATAATTTTGATAATAACCAACAAGCCCGTTTAAATTGAAAAGGATCCCTAAGGACCCCAGAGATTCAGAACCTGAGGAAATCTAGACTTGTTTTATTTAGGGTTTTAGCACTGCAGAGAGGGCATGTGGAAGGAGGGAAAATAATGTGGTTCAGGGACAGTGAGACAGAATAAGCATAGGTATTCAAAGTAGAATTAATATCACACAATGAGGGGGAATTTAGCTGCTATTTATAAGGTCAAAATATCACAGCGCATTTTGTTAAATCACTAGCCAGTTTAAAATAAGCTGTCAAACAAGGAACAAGTATTTTACATATCTGTCAACAATAAACGGTTGTAGCTTTTAAATTTCACGTGAACCTGTATATGCGTGAATGGGGCCCTGTCTATAGGCATTAATACATAACACTATGCTATTTTGCATAGCAGAATCGCTTGCTCACTGAGCCGTCTCTGAAGAGACATGTGACAGCTGTGATTGGATGAAAAAGTGTAAGGTGTTATGTTTGTTAAAAGCACCAGCATCCAGTCATTAAAACTGACCACCATTTTTAAGTATTTAATGCTGTCATTTGTATCAATTATGCGTGTACAAATTATGTTCAAGTAGGTGACAGTTGGTGCGGACCTGGGAGGGTTGATGTGTTAGCTTCCTGTGCTCGCAAAGTTATCCGGTTCAAGTTGACCAGAAATTGTTTTATTGTAAGTTAAAGGTCAGACTGTAATCATGTGTGCATGGTTGTTGATTATTTTCAGCGTGGTCACAAACGGTCAGCTTCCGCTGTTTAAAGGTCAGACTGTAATCATGAGTACATGGCATGGATAATTTTCAATGTGATGTTGAATGTATGCTGACAAGTGGTCAGCTTCCATTATGTAAGGAGACAAGTGTCTGACCGGAATTATTGACAGTAAATAGTAAGCAGTTCAGGACAGATGGTCACTGAATATCTCAAGTAGTTTGGTTGTACAGCGATGAAATGATTTAGCATTTGTCATATATAATACTGAATAAGAAATATGTGTTCTCCTGTAAAACTTTCACTTTTACTCAACATTTTAAAACTTTTACTCTCAAATTGCAAACATGAAAAACACCCATCTTATGTCCATGTTTATGACACTTATTTGACATCATGTGACACATAGGTTACTCACATGCCGTTAGTCGCCTTTTACGACAAGCATGGGTTACTGAAGGGTAGCCTAGACCTTCATGGGTACAATACATTTAAAAACAAGAAAGATATACAGATTTCATTGTTTATTAGCTCAGTTTCAAATGAGTAGGCTTTAGGATAGGAGCTCACCCAAATGTCTACTTTACCTGTTGTGCTAATTGTATTATTGCCCTTCCTCAACGTCCGGCCCTTCACTCTCTACATCAGATGTCATGTCTTCATAATCATCATCAATTAAGTCTTCTACCCAAGATTTATATTGGTACAGTTTGGAAAACACGTCATGATACATATCATTTGTATCTTTTACTCGTTTCAGTATTCCTTGTGTCTTTGGTCCATACTACATATGGTACAGATAAGTAATAAATCGGGCATACGTCTCTTTAAACGTGCTCCAGATGAATTTCTTCAGTTTGGCTTGAATCATGTCTTTGTTTATACTTCTTTTCATGTACAGCTGTCGTTTCTCATCCGAAAAGTCTTTATTTACCTCACACGTCCGTGAATACATTCGTTTTATACCTTGCTCCTCGAGATCAACTATGTTATTTTTCCTGTTGCCATGTGTGACATCTTTTAACGATTCATCATCCTCATCAGTTTCCATTTCAGGACATTGTTTATCGTGTAAATGTCTTTGTAAGTTGTGGTTATTGCTAAACAAGTGACCACAATAGTCACAATCTGACAGAGGACATGGTCTCTTCACAAGAGAGAAGTTGTCGTCTTCCTCCCACTTCCTTTTCACTTAGGGTATTCCAGGTGGACCCACTGAAGACTTTTCAGGACACCAGTTTCTTCTGTGTTTTTGCAAATCATGCACGTCTTGAAACACGAGTCCACAGTCATCACAAGATGGCATTGTTGGGAGGTTTTCTTCACACATCTGCTCACTCTGAACGTCTAACTCGGACTGAATTGTCCTAGCTTGGAGGCCTCCTTTTAAATTAAATACGTTGGGACAAAGTCGCAAATGGGGAGGTGTTTGGGGTTTTTGATCTACCAACAAGTAGCCATAAGGCTTCTGGGTGGCCCTTTGAAATGGCTCCATGAAGTGGTCTGTGTTACCTGGAAACATTTGCCTCGCCAAAGTCATGATGGGTTGTTGGTCAATAGGGTTGTTGAACAGAAGCAGATAATGACAGTTTCTTCGTTGTGTGGGATCCTTACTGTAATAGAAATTCTGGTTCAAGGATATCACTGAGAGATTACGATGATGACTTCCTTCGGTAAAAAAAATCTGTAATGCGTGGATCTTTGCTGGCAGTAGACATTAAGTCATCGAGGATAACCACGTTCACAACACTGGGGTCCAGAAATGCATCCTTTTCGAGATCAGAAGGAATGCCTTGATGAAATTTCATAGGGATAAACATGGGTTTGAATGGCATTATAATGGCTGCCATCGTTTGTAGAGCCATATAATACGTTCAGGATAAGGTTTAATGTTCATTCTTTCTAGAAGCTGTTTCACTAAGTAGGTTTTCCCACAGGAGGTGGGCCCTGAGACGATCATGGTGAATGGACGTTGCAGCCTTGATTCTTCCAATGACTGGGTAGTACTTTCTGGTGAATGTGGTTGCACTGGTTGCTGCTGCTGTAGTTGCTGATGCTGATGATGATGTTGCCAAGTTTGCATTAATGAAAGAGGAGGTCCATGAGGTGGAGGTGATGCTTGTGGTGGTGGTGGTGATGGTGGTTGAGGAGGAGGAGAGAGTTGTTGATGTGGTTGTGGAGGAGGAGGAGGAGGAGGGAGTTGTTATGTTTCTGTCTTCTATGTCTCAACATATTGTCTGTCCTGGAAAAAGTCTGGTAGCACACGGGACACGTTGTTGACTGCATGGTGGTCCGAGTCTAAATGGCAGGGAACCATGTCTACTGACTGCTTTTATCTAAAAAGTCGTCTTCCATTTCTTCATGGGAATCTGATAGGAACTTCCAACTTTAGATCCCCCTTTCTTCTGCATCTGAATAAGAGCCTTGGTTTGTTCGACCACTTGTTGAGTAGGGGTAACGAAATTAATCTTAGGTTGTACTGAGGTTTCTTTTGGTTTATCTTTCTTCCACTCTGGATCATACAGTTCCAAATATCGATCGACAGACATTATGGGAGATTTTTCTCCTCAACGCATTATAGAATGATAAGGATCTCCTTTCCCTTCAGCCCTGAGCATGTAAAATCGTGTCCACTGTCCACGGCTAAATGAAGTTAGATAGCCCTTGTGGCCTGTTATTTAGATATCTTCATTGACCTTGGGCTTGGTGTAGCTTTCAACATCGCTGCCAGGATGGTCATACATGCTCTTTTCCCGGATTGACAAACCTAAGACGGGTGTACCAGATGTACTAAGCCAATGCTCTATCAAACAACCAGGCATTTTGAATGGCCTCATCTCTAAGTGCATTGACAAACTGTGGTTTCAAAACAAATGCTACGATAGGCATGTTACTGGCAAAAAGACTCTTCCACATACTGTCTGTCGTCCAAAGGGGGTGAACTAATCTTCGTAACACAGCTAGATAGTTATTTCTATCATTTTTCCACAGGACACGACGCCTTTCATATCGAGTCACTGGTAACCTTCCCTTTAATAACCTTTTGATAATACCATTGACGGCAAGAATCTGTTTGCTGTTCATTTCTAAGATGTCTTGTCGAATCTCCTCAATGTCTTGAAACATTAACATGAACCTTAAAAATTCGTAATGTTTCAACACGTACCTAGCCATAATAATTTCTTGCAAACAAGCTCTTATCGTGATTGGGATATCAATGAGATTAGTATTTGAGTAAACCTCTATTTATACATCAACAAAAGACTATACATAGACAACCAATGCATAGATATACTCTTAACATTGATTTATTTCTAATATTCACACATTTTACATCACTCTCTTGGTTGCAAATCCACATGACTACCCCAGCGGGCCATATGTTTCTGAGGTACTCCCACCAGGGCCAAATACGGACAGTCTGGAGACCATTTTTCATGTTCGACCCAGGGATCGCCATCTACTTCCCAGTTCTTGAGAACGAGCTCACATTGAAAACACTTGCAAGTGTCCCCTCTGATTAAGTACACAAATCCTGCCTGGGCCATGCGACTAGGACTCGGTTTCATCTGCACTGACCAGTCCTTAAACGAATCAAATCTTTTCTGGAATGAAGCCCATGCAGTACTGATTGCACAGCAATCGAGTGTCTTGTCGATTGGGTAATGTCCACACACATCCATGATATCCCAGAGCAGTGGTAATACGTCCGCACAGTACAGTGTCTAAACCAAGAATGGTATTACACCCAACGACTGTAGTCACTAGGGTTACAGAAGGAACACATGTTTCTCGTGTGAACACTCGAGTCGGCAAACTCATACCACTCATAAGATAATTGAATAATAATCACGGACCACTAAGGTGAACCTGAAGGTGACACACACACCTTGGCCGGACTCCCGAAGGAGGGTGGGGTTCAACAATCGATTAGGTCACACAAAGGTCACACCTATGTAACGTCATAAAAAGAAAATGGCGGATTTGACCTTCTTATGGAAAACCGTAAAGACAAGATAGCTGGCGCTAATAAATTGCTGAATACCATCTCTCACATCGCACATCATGAACGTTCAGAACCTTTGTCCGATGTCTCACTCTTTTTCACATAATACTTAACATAGCTAATCATCAAACACTGGGAAGGTGGTGTGTCCATAATGGTGCAACAAAACACACGTCATAATCCCGTGCAACCTAAACTGATATTTAATCTGTTGCAGCATGGCTAACATTGCACGTTACAAATAAGTACCAGGGCCCCTATTCTCGAAAGTGTCCCAGCTAAGACAGATCCTAACTAGTTAGGACAGAAGTTAGGACATCCTAACTTTAAGATAAGACCCATTCTCGAAACGATCCTATCCCTGTCCTAACTTGAGTTTCCGATCCTAGCTAGGATAGCGAGCTCTTCAGTCGGTGAGATAGAAAAGCGAAGGGATTTCCCATATGACGTCACAGCTTTTTGGGAAATCCCCGAGCAGACGTCAAAATGTCAAGCTCAAGCGAGATGGCGACCGCAGAAAAGAAAGCGAGAAAAGTCAACTGGACTCGGAACGAGATGGATTGTTTAGTTGATGAGGTGGAGAAGCATAAGTCTATTCTATTTAGCTCATTTTCATCCGTTGTTACCAACAGCAAGAAGCAACAGATTTGGAAGGACATATCAAACAGGTGAATCTAATTATTCAATTTATTGATCGCGATCAGCTCGTAAATGTAAACAATGCAATGTCAAAGTAGGACTCATTGGCTCTGTTGGTCATTTTAGTCAAAATTATTGTTTTCACAGGCATGTTTCTCCTCTCGAAAAATAATTCAAAATAACTTTATCTGATTATATTTTTAGCAATCCCACAGAAATGGCTAATGTTATTGATCACAATATTTTGATGAGTGAATTTCAGAAAGACATTAGATATTTTATCATGAGCTCTGAGTACTGATGTGAATTCAATCTATTCTTTTGATAATGAATTATACTGTTTAACAGTATATTACATGCTACTAAAGTTTTCATAACTGATAAAGAAAAGATTAGAATGTCTGCAGTGAAGTACACAAATCCTATTGATATTTTCAGAGTCAGTGCTTGCGGGTCCTCTATCCGCTCATCAGAGGATGTCAAAAAAATGGACCACTCTAAAGTAAGACTACATAAAATATAATATTCATGTACTAAACAAGAACAGTAAACCTATCTAATATATTATAAGGATGCCTTCAATACTGCGGCTTTAACTTTGACAAACAAGCTGAAACAAAGAACTAACTTCCAAAAGGATAATTTTATTTATTAAAATAACATCTTTTTGAGAACCTTAAAATCTACTTAAATTGAAAATGTACATATTTAGTTTTACAATAATTCAATTTCAGGCTGATAATTTTCTTCAAAGAAATGAATTTATCAAGGTCAGTGTTATTTGAATGTAAATGATCTTAAAGATGGAAATAATTTGATATAATGTACTTTAATCTGTAACAGGAGTGACACAAGGAGGAAAGCCACTAGCCTAAAGAAGGCTATATTCCAGACAGGCGGAGGGCCATCACCATCTCCACTGAGTGACTTTGAGTATAAGGTATATTGCATAAATCTATATTTGTATGAGGAAACTTAAGTAATGAAATTATAAAATTATGAATTTAAAAACTTGTTTATTACTGGATGTTGTTGATATGAGAATGTATAAATCAATGATATTTTCAGTATCATGGTACAGTCACTTTTTTGTACTGTATACCTGCACATGTCTCAAGTTAAATTTTTGCATTGTCACACCTGTAACAATGTGTCTATGTATAATCAAATTTATGCTTTTGTTTAATTACTGAAAAGTTCATTTAATTTTTTACAGGTGGTGTCCCTCATTCCATCCGCACAAATCAATGGTTGCACAGGGGGGCTGGATAGTGAAGACTTGTCAGGTATTCATCCGTTATCATAAAACACTTATGATATACAAGTGATCACCAAGTAATGTGTGAAATTAATGTTTTGTATAAGTGACAGTATGGGGGCCTATAGCATTAATTGCATAATGATAAGTTGTGCCCTAAAATATTTGCAAACCAGTAACTTACCTCTTTGTTTAAGTGTCATGTACTTTTTAAATATTCCAAATAAATTTATACATTTTTGTTAAAGAATATACTTGCAAAGGTATTCTGACATATAAAACATTAATTTCCAGCCTTCTCAGGATTGGGCAGTGTGTTGTTTGATGCAGCTGTTCCCTCGACTTCAACTAGCAGCAACAATTTGAATGTCGACTCTGCCCGGACATCACCTATCCTCCTTTCGCCCTGCACTCCACCTCGACAAGCAGCACCACCAACACCGCATGATCCACCAGCATCGTTCCAATTGTCACCAGACATAGGTAATAATATCACATCGCAAATCATGATAATTATAGATTTATCTCGTTTAGATTTGGTGTGCAAAATTAGACAATATACCTCAGACTAATATATAGAGAATATTTGGTGTTTTCAGTGTGATATCACTTACTACGTCACGCAATGTATTAAAATGAAAATAAATAGAAAATATGTCCATTCTTGACAAATACAATGTTTATTAGTCTATAAATACTTAAGATTTTAATAAATTCCAAGATTTAACTTCAGATTTCCAAGTTCCAGTTCAATACTATTTTCTTATAGTAATGGAAGAATTATGTATACGTACTGCATTTATAATATGATGCAGTCAAAAAAATAATTTAATGTTATTACATTCAAATTCTGCAATATATCCTTGAAAACAATTATATTGTGAATTTTCTTTGTAGTTTCGAGACCTGGGAGTAAGAAACAAAAGACAAAAGTTCATACTCATGGTAATTATTAACCTTTGTACTGTCAATGAGTAATATTTCGTAATGATTGTATGAAAAGTTTTTCAAAGATGAAATTGTCTCATATATTAACAATGTGATATACCAGTTCAACTTTACAAGGTACAATGCAATCAATGATGATTGCAAGTAAGTTCCTTTATAGTAAAAAATACAAAAGGAAAAACAAAACAATGTTTGTATCTGAAATTGTTGAAAATTATTGTGGATATGACATGATTGTCGTTTGTTTTTAGAAGACAGTGCAGCCCAGGCAGCTGAAGTGGTCCAGCAGGAGAGGGAGAAGGTGGCCATCTTGCGGAACGCTTGCAGATCGACAGAGAGCGCCTGCAAGAGCCAATACTCAATGGTTGCGGCTGATGAGAAAACAGGCAGATCAGACTGTAACTCCCATATGCATCTCACCCATCATCACATTTGAATTCTGAATGTATATACAATACTTTGCTATTAAGACATTCTAACAATGAAGTGAAATAAATCCATTTTGTCATATGTTGGGGATGTGAGTAGTTCAAGCTTGTTCGAGTTGTCCTGTTAAATTATCAAGTACCATTGGTTGTTAATAATTTGTATGAAATCATTTGTTGTTACAGAAGGTATGTACCTTAACTGCAAGCTACAGGACTTTAGGAGCTCTCTGAGCCTTACAAATATCATTAATACACTAAGAAGAGTAATCCCAAATAAAACATATGTTACATTACAAATATCATTACCAAAATTTCATGTCTTTTAAAACTTAGAAGAGAAATGTACATGATAACAATAATAGTTCAGTTTATGTCATTATTGTCATGAAAGCAATGTCAAGGATGAGTGTCATGAACTTTTCATTTGTAAAGTTTTAATTTTCTTAAACAGATACCTCTCTATGTTCACAACTTTGTACAAAGATATCAACTAATGGAAAACTGATTAAACTCAAGAAATATCAATCTAATATTATTTTTGCAAATATAAGTTCATTTATGTATGTATATTTCTATTTTAACTATACTGTACAGTGTAAAACATCTACAAGTGTACTGTAATAGGTCATATCGGCTAAAATACTGAATAAAACTTCCATGTGTCTGCTGATATAATGCTTTTGTGAAAATGAATCTATTTATTGTACCACCACTTGCATAGGAGTTGATATACATGTCCCTAACACTGTTTTTCACTCAATCCGTCCCATTGTTTATGCCATGCATATCTCAAACATCAACTGTTATTTTACTGAATATTTTACTGAAACATTCCATAGATGGTTCAGTGGTGTCTTTGATGAAATTTATCACCTAAAGACCTATTTTCCTCATCTGCAGAATAATGTTATGATTGATTACTAGATTTAAGTTTACATTGCTCCAATGATTCAGGATATTGGCAATTGACAAACTTGCAATGTATGTGAGGTAAAAATGTATTTTGATTATTCATATGGTGAAATTGTTATGGCATTGAATTCTCTTATCATATTCTGAAATATATCCTTGAAATTAATTATTTAGAAGATTGAAAAATATATATATATTGACATTTTAATGATACTAAATTTACTTAAGAAATACTTTTTGGATGAAATTGGTTATGAAATTTACACATTCATTTGATGTACATATGAAGTTGAAGTTGGTGCCTTTAGGATAACCCAGAAATTTGAAAAATGAACCAATTTAATGATGCTTTGCAATGTTCCTGTTACAAATACAACAAGTCCTTATCAAAATACCAGTGTACATTCATAACATAAGATGTATGTACTTAGTGTATTTTCCATAGTTAAATGCATTAACAGATTATATTTTTATCGAAAAATTGGTTATTTATTTCTCTTCATGCTGACATATACAAGGAAAACAAATGAACTGTTGTAAAAACTTACCATATATGTTAGTTGAAAGGGCTTTCTATCAAGCGTTTCCTTGTCTGGTGTCCATCTCTAAGTGGACCGTCATATGGCTGGTCATTGCCATCCTCTGCAGGTAGGGCTGGCATGGGTGGAAGGCGATGGTTGATACACAGGTTGTGTAGCTGGCACACACCATACACGAGCCGATGACACTTGTCTGGTTTGAAAGGCAGGCAGCCCGTTGACTTGTGTAGGCATCTAATTATTAAAGAGAACCTACTACATTCATGTTAAAGCTATATCAATTTATCGATACCTCAGTGATTGAAAGTTCCATTTATAGGTTTTGGAGCTATGTCTGTAAAGAGATAGTCTCCTTACTCTATCAGACAATAACTATATGGATAATTTTTACAATATTTTCATACTTTATCTTAAACTTCATTTTGCAAAATGGTTTAATTCTTTGTAAGTAAATGACAGATTCATGCCTTCAGTTTTGATATAAATGAACTTTTAATTTTTGTGTTTAACACCTTGAGATTATATATTTTTTAATTATTTATTTTGCTTATTCTGAAATATTAATTTCATTATGATAATCGAACTAACCGAAACTGAGACTTCATTAGGCCAAAAGCTCTTTCCACTGTGTTCCTTTTTGACAGAGCGCTCGGTTAAATCTCTCCTCTCCTGTGTCTGGGGTTGCTTCTCAGGGGTGACCATCCATGGTCTGCAGGCATGTCTGAAGGATTTTGTAGATATACACGCAAATGATTTATAAGAGAAATATGAAGACAATGTTAGTAAATACAACACAAATTCAAACTGGATGTATTCTTACTCTTAGTAAATGGAATAATCAAGTACATATATTTTATTTATGAAACTTCACTCATTTTAAGCTTATTTTATTACAAAATGATAATCAAATTTACCCTGAATCTCCAAGCAACCATCCATTTCTACCTCCAGACTCTTAAAGGTAGCTTCAATTGTACTATTATTAAAGATGTAGCTATCATGTGTTGCACCTGGCCATCTGCATACAACATTGGTGAACCTGTAATAACACAACATACATTTCTACCAACATACCAAGAAGAGAAAATCGTGTTGCCGGAGTACAAAACAATTTATGTGATGCTAATGCTAAAATATATATTTCCAGGGTATATGCAGTATGTATCATAGTTTAAAATTTCCTTTCCAATATATAATTTATAATCCATACATGTAAGGAATAGTACACTCTCTATCTCTAATTGTGTACTAATTTCTTTATGTTAACAATAATGCATGAACATGTCATTTACATCCTTTGCACTCGGTCAATGACATTACAGTGTACAATTCCAGTTTTAATTTTTAGACGTTTTTCATTAGAATAAAATAACTGCGACACCTCAAACGGGCCTCTCAGGCTTTAAATTCTAAAAATAGATATTCAAATTAATCACTCAATGTCAAGGTTATAGATTGTGAAGTAATCACTTCCGCATTTGGCTTGCATCAAAATATTACTGTGTTCTCTCTGTAAATATTGTACAGTAGAGTTGTATCCATCCAGTTTTACGTATGCAGGTATGATTTAGAAAGTTATGAGTGCTTTCATACTGACCTTAGATCTCCGTCGCATATGGCTTCGATGTTTACAGCGTGAAATCCCTTCCGGCAAACATACGCTGCCTCCTCGCATGCTTGTGGACGGACGATTGCAATTAGAGTACCGTCGATGCAGCCAAGCACATTGGGAAAATAGCCAGAAAGTGCGTGAAACACCTATTTGACTTCCCGCTGTGAGGTTGCATCTTTAGGAAAACGTATACGGTCTAGTTTCCTAGACAAGATGTCTACGGTGGTACCAATTGCACAGGAGACAGTAGGGTGTGAAACCCGTGCAAATCAACCAATTCCGACTGGAAACCACCCTTCCCCAGGTATCTA